>NW_026285285.1:185000-245000 GCF_023373465.1 Oncorhynchus keta | reverse complement strand
GACATCAGAGACTGCAACCGTTCTCTGCTTCACGGAAACATGGCTCACTGGAGAGACGCTATCCGATGCGGTGCAGCCAACGGGTTTCTCCACGCATCGCGCCGACAGAAACAAACATCTGACTAACGAGACATGGTGTGATGAAGGAAACATACAGGAACTCAAATCCTTCTGTTCACCTGATTTAGAATTCCTCACAATCAAATGTAGACCGCATTATCTTCCAAGAGAATTCTCTTCGATTATAATCACAGCCGTATATATCCCCCCCCCAAGCAGACACATCGATGGCTCTGAACGAACTTTATTTAATTCTTTGCAAACTGGAAACCATTTATCCGGAGGCTGCATTCATTGTAGCTGGGGATTTTAACAAAGCTAATCTGAAAACAAGACTCCCTAAATTTTATCAGCATATCGATTGCGCAACCAGGGGTGGTAAAACATTGGATCATTGTTACTCTAACTTCCGCGACGCATATAAGGCCCTGCCCCGCCCCCCTTTCGGAAAAGCTGACCTCGACTCCATTTTGCTGATCCCTGCCTACAGGCAGAAACTAAAACAAGAGGCTCCCACGCTGAGGTCTGTCCAACGCTGGTCAGACCAAGCTGACTCCACACTCCAAGACTGCTTCCATCACGTGGACTGGGACATGTTTCGTATTGCGTCAGATAAAAATATTGACGAATACGCTGATTCGGTGTGCGAGTTCATTAGAACGTGCGTCGAAGATGTCGTTCCCACAGCAACGATAAAAACATTCCCTAACCAGAAACCGTGGATTGATGGCAGCATTCGCGTGAAACTGAAAGCGCGAACCACTGCTTTTAATCAGGGCAAGGTGTCTGGTAACATGTCCGAATATAAACAATGCAGCTATTCCCTCCGCAAGGCTATTAAACAAGCTAAGCGTCAGTACAGAGACAAAGTGGAATCTCAATTCAACGGCTCAGACACAAGAGGCATGTGGCAGGGTCTACAGTCAATCACGGACTACAAGAAGAAACCCAGCCCAGTCACGGACCAGGATGTCTTGCTCCCAGGCAGACTAAATAACTTTTTTGCCCGCTTTGAGGACAATACAGTGCCACTGACACGGCCTGCAACGAAAACATGCGGTCTCTCCTTCACTGCAGCCGAGGTGAGTAAGACATTTAAACGTGTTAACCCTCGCAAGGCTGCAGGCCCAGACGGCATCCCCAGCCGCGCCCTCAGAGCATGCGCAGACCAGCTGGCCGGTGTGTTTACGGACATATTCAATCAATCCCTATACCAGTCTGCTGTTCCCACATGCTTCAAGAGGGCCACCATTGTTCCTGTTCCCAAGAAAGCTAAGGTAACTGAGCTAAACGACTACCGCGCCGTAGCACTCACTTCCGTCATCATGAAGTGCTTTGAGAGACTAGTCAAGGACCATATCACCTCCACCCTACCTGACACCCTAGACCCACTCCAATTTGTTTACCGCCCAAATAGGTCCACAGACGATGCAATCTCAACCACACTGCACACTGCCCTAACCCACCTGGACAAGAGGAATACCTATGTGAGAATGCTGTTCATCGACTACAGCTCGGCATTCAACACCATAGTACCCTCCAAGCTCGTCATCAAGCTCGAGACCCTGGGTCTCGACCCGCCCTGTGCAACTGGGTACTGGACTTCCTGACGGGCCGCCCCCAGGTGGTGAGGGTAGGCAACAACATCTCCTCCCCGCTGATCCTCAACACGGGGCCCCACAAGGGTGCGTTCTGAGCCCTCTCCTGTACTCCCTGTTCACCCACGACTGCGTGGCCACGCACGCCTCCAACTCAATCATCAAGTTTGCGGACGACACAACAGTGGTAGGCTTGATTACCAACAACGACGAGACGGCCTACAGGGAGGAGGTGAGGGCCCTCGGAGTGTGGTGTCAGGAAAATAACCTCACACTCAACGTCAACAAAACTAAGGAGATGATTGTGGACTTCAGGAAACAGCAGAGGGAACACCCCCCTATCCACATCGATGGAACAGTAGCAAGTTTTAAGTTCCTCGGCATACACATCACAGACAAACTGAATGGGTCCACTCACACTGACAGCGTCGTGAAGAAGGCGCAGCAGCGCCTCTTCAACCTCAGGAGGCTGAAGAAATTCGGCTTGTCACCAAAAGCACTCACAAACTTCTACAGATGCACAATCGAGAGCATCCTGGCGGGCTGTATCACCGCCTGGTACGGCAACTGCTCCGCCCTCAACCGTAAGGCTCTCCAGAGGGTAGTGAGGTCTGCACAACGCATCACCGGGGGCAAACTACCTGCCCTCCAGGACACCTACACCACCCGATGTTACAGGAAGGCCATAAAGATCATCAAGGACATCAACCACCCGAACCACTGCCTGTTCACCCCGCTATCATCCAAATATATGCCATTTAGCTGACGCTTTTATCCAAAGCGACTTACAGTCATGTGTGCATACATTCTACGTATGGGTGGTCCCGGGAACCCACTACCCTGGCGTTACAAGCGCCATGCTCTACCAACTGAGCCACAGAAGGACCACATCCAAAAGGCGAGGTCAGTACAGGTGCATCAAAGCTGGGACCGAGAGACTGAAAAACAGCTTCTATCTCAAGGCCATCAGACTGTTAAACAGCCACCACTAACACTGAGTGGCTGCTGCCAACACACTGTCATTGACACTGACCCAACTCGAGCCACTTTAATAATGGGAATTGATGGGAAATTATGTAAATATATCACTAGCCACTTTAAACAATGCTACCTTATATAATGTTACTTACCCTACATTATTCATCTCATATGCATACGTATATACTGTACTCTACATCATCGACTGCATCCTTATGTAATACATGTATCACTAGCCACTTTAACTATGCCACTTTGTTTACTTTGTCTACATACTCATCTCATATGTATATAATGTACTCGATACCATCTACTGTATGCTGCTCTGTACCATCACTCATTCATATATCCTTATGTACATATTCCTTATCCCCTTACACTGTGTATAAGACAGTAGTTTTGGAATTGTTAGTTAGATTACTAGTTGGTTATCACTGCATTGCCGGTGTTTCTGTCATTCAGCAGGTGTTTCTGTCTTTCAGCAGGTGTTTCTGTCATTCAGCAGGTGTTTCTGTCATTCAGCAGGTGTTTCTGTCTTTCAGCAGGTGTTTCTGTCTTTCAGCAGGTGTTTCTGTCATTCAGCAGGTGTTTCTGTCATTCAGCAGGTGTTTCTGTCATTCAGCAGGTGTTTCTGTCTTTCAGCAGGTGTTTCTGTCATTCAGCAGGTGTTTCTGTCTTTCAGCAGGTGTTTCTGTCATTCAGCAGGTGTTTCTGTCATTCAGCAGGTGTTTCTGTCATTCAGCAGGTGTTTCTGTCTTTCAGCAGGTGTTTCTGTCATTCAGCAGGTGTTTCTGTCATTCAGCAGGTGTTTCTGTCATTCAGCAGGTGTTTCTGTCTTTCAGCAGGTGTTTCTGTCATTCAGCAGGTGTTTCTGTCATTCAGCAGGTGTTTCTGTCATTCAGCAGGTGTTTCTGTCATTCAGCAGGTGTTTCTGTCTTTCAGCAGGTGTTTCTGTCATTCAGCAGGTGTTTCTGTCATTCAGCAGGTGTTTCTGTCATTCAGCAGGTGTTTCTGTCATTCAGCAGGTGTTTCTGTCATTCAGCAGGTGTTTCTGTCATTCAGCAGGTGTTTCTGTCATTCAGCAGGTGTTTCTGTCATTCAGCAGGTGTTTCTGTCATTCAGCAGGTGTTTCTGTCATTCAGCAGGTGTTTCTGTCTTTCAGCAGGTGTTTCTGTCATTCAGCAGGTGTTTCTGTCATTCAGCAGGTGTTTCTGTCATTCAGCAGGTGTTTCTGTCTTTCAGCAGGTGTTTCTGTCATTCAGCAGGTGTTTCTGTCATTCAGCAGGTGTATCTGTCTTTCAGCAGGTGTTTCTGTCTTTCAGCAGGTGTTTCTGTCATTCAGCAGGTGTTTCTGTCATTCAGCAGGTGTTTATGTCATTCAGCAGGTGTTTCTGTCATTCAGCAGGTGTTTCTGTCTTTCAGCAGGTGTTTCTGTCATTCAGCAGGTGTTTATGTCATTCAGCAGGTGTTTATGTCATTCAGCAGGTGTTTCTGTCATTCAGCAGGTGTTTCTGTCTTTCAGCAGGTGTTTCTGTCTTTCAGCAGGTGTTTCTGTCATTCAGCAGGTGTTTCTGTCATTCAGCAGGTGTTTCTGTCATTCAGCAGGTGTATCTGTCATTCAGCAGGTGTTTATGTCATTCAGCAGGTGTATCTGTCATTCAGCAGGTGTTTCTGTCATTCAGCAGGTGTTTCTGTCATTCAGCAGGTGTTTCTGTCATTCAGCAGGTGTATCTGTCTTTCAGCAGGTGTTTCTGTCATTCAGCAGGTGTTTCTGTCATTCAGCAGGTGTTTATGTCATTCAGCAGGTGTATCTGTCATTCAGCAGGTGTTTCTGTCATTCAGCAGGTGTTTCTGTCATTCAGCAGGTGTTTATGTCATTCAGCAGGTGTTTCTGTCATTCAGCAGGTGTTTCTGTCATTCAGCAGGTGTTTCTGTCATTCAGCAGGTGTTTCTGTCATTCAGCAGGTGTTTCTGTCTTTCAGCAGGTGTATCTGTCATTCAGCAGGTGTATCTGTCATTCAGCAGGTGTTTCTGTCATTCAGCAGGTGTTTCTGTCATTCAGCAGGTGTTTCTGTCATTCAGCAGGTGTTTCTGTCATTCAGCAGGTGTTTCTGTCTTTCAGCAGGTGTTTCTGTCATTCAGCAGGTGTTTCTGTCTTTCAGCAGGTGTTTCTGTCATTCAGCAGGTGTTTCTGTCATTCAGCAGGTGTTTCTGTCATTCAGCAGGTGTTTCTGTCATTCAGCAGGTGTTTCTGTCATTCAGCAGGTGTTTCTGTCTTTCAGCAGGTGTTTCTGTCATTCAGCAGGTGTTTCTGTCATTCAGCAAGTGTTTCTGTCATTCAGCAGGTGTTTCTGTCATTCAGCAAGTGTTTCTGTCATTCAGCAGGTGTATCTGTCATTCAGCAGGTGTTTCTGTCATTCAGCAGGTGTTTCTGTCTTTCAGCAGCTGTTTCTGTCATTCAGCAGGTGTTTCTGTCATTCAGCAAGTGTTTCTGTCATTCAGCAGGTGTTTCTGTCATTCAGCAGGTGTTTCTGTCTTTCAGCAGGTGTTTCTGTCTTTCAGCAGGTGTTTCTGTCATTCAGCAGGTGTTTATGTCATTCAGCAGGTGTTTCTGTCATTCAGCAGGTGTTTCTGTCATTCAGCAGGTGTTTCTGTCTTTCAGCAGGTGTTTCTGTCATTCAGCAGGTGTTTCTGTCATTCAGCAGGTGTTTCTGTCATTCAGCAGGTGTTTCTGTCATTCAGCAGGTGTTTCTGTCTTTCAGCAGGTGTTTCTGTCTTTCAGCAGGTGTTTCTGTCATTCAGCAGGTGTTTCTGTCATTCAGCAGGTGTTTCTGTCATTCAGCAGGTGTTTCTGTCATTCAGCAGGTGTTTCTGTCTTTCAGCAGGTGTTTCTGTCATTCAGCAGGTGTTTCTGTCATTCAGCAGGTGTTTCTGTCATTCAGCAGGTGTTTCTGTCTTTCAGCAGGTGTTTCTGTCATTCAGCAGGTGTTTCTGTCATTCAGCAGGTGTTTCTGTCTTTCAGCAGGTGTTTCTGTCATTCAGCAGGTGTTTCTGTCATTCAGCAGGTGTTTCTGTCTTTCAGCAGGTGTTTCTGTCTTTCAGCAGGTGTTTCTGTCTTTCAGCAGGTGTATCTGTCATTCAGCAGGTGTTTCTGTCATTCAGCAGGTGTTTCTGTCTTTCAGCAGGTGTTTCTGTCATTCAGCAGGTGTTTCTGTCATTCAGCAGGTGTTTCTGTCTTTCAGCAGGTGTTTCTGTCTTTCAGCAGGTGTTTCTGTCTTTCAGCAGGTGTATCTGTCTTTCAGCAGGTGTTTCTGTCATTCAGCAGGTGTTTCTGTCATTCAGCAGGTGTTTCTGTCATTCAGCAGGTGTTTCTGTCATTCAGCAGGTGTTTCTGTCATTCAGCAGGTGTTTCTGTCTTTCAGCAGGTGTTTATGTCATTCAGCAGGTGTTTCTGTCTTTCAGCAGGTGTTTCTGTCTTTCAGCAGGTGTATCTGTCTTTCAGCAGGTGTTTCTGTCATTCAGCAGGTGTTTCTGTCTTTCAGCAGGTGTTTCTGTCATTCAGCAGGTGTTTCTGTCTTTCAGCAGGTGTATCTGTCTTTCAGCAGGTGTTTCTGTCATTCAGCAGGTGTTTCTGTCATTCAGCAGGTGTTTCTGTCATTCAGCAGGTGTTTCTGTCATTCAGCAGGTGTTTCTGTCATTCAGCAGGTGTTTCTGTCTTTCAGCAGGTGTTTATGTCATTCAGCAGGTGTTTCTGTCTTTCAGCAGGTGTTTCTGTCTTTCAGCAGGTGTATCTGTCTTTCAGCACGTGTTTCTGTCATTCAGCAGGTGTTTCTGTCTTTCAGCAGGTGTTTCTGTCATTCAGCAGGTGTATCTGTCTTTCAGCAGGTGTTTCTGTCATTCAGCAGGTGTATCTGTCTTTCAGCAGGTGTTTCTGTCATTCAGCAGGTGTTTCTGTCTTTCAGCAGGTGTTTCTGTCATTCAGCAGGTGTTTCTGTCATTCAGCAGGTGTTTCTGTCTTTCAGCAGGTCAAATCAAATCAAAGTTTATTTGTCACATGCGCCAAATACAACAACCTTACCGTGAAATGCTCACTCCACACTGCCCTTTCCCACCTGGACAAAAGGAACACCTATGTGAGAATGCTGTTCATCGACGACAGCTCAGTGTTTAACACCATAGTGCCCACAAAAGCTCATCACTAAGCTAAGGTTCCTGGGACTAAACACCTCCCTCTGCAGCTGGATCCTGGACTCTGCCCCCAGGTGGTAAGGGTCGGCAACAACACATCTGCCACGCTGATCCTCAACACTGGTGCCCCTCAGGGGTGCGTGCTTAGTCCCCTTCTGTACTCCCTGTTCACCCATGACTACATGGCTAACTGCGACTCCCACACCATCATTACGTTTGCTGACGACACAACAGTGTTAAGACTGATCACTGACAACGATGAGACAGCCTATAGGGAGGAGGTCAGAGACCTGGCCGTGTGGTGTCAGGACAACAACCTCTCCCTCAATCTGAGAAAGACAAAGGAGATGATCGTGGACTACAGGAAAAGGAGGGCCGAACACTCCCCCATTAACATCGATGGGGCTGAAGTGGAGCGGGTCGAGAGTTTTAAGTTCCTTGGTGTCCACATCACCAACCATCTATCATGGTCCAAACACACCAAGACAGTTGTGAAGAGGGCACGACAACAACTTTTCCACCTCAGGAAACTGAAAAGATTTGGCATGGGGTCCTCAGATCCTCAAAAAGTTCTGCAGCTGCACCATCGAGAGCATCCTAACTGGTTGCATCACTGCCTGGTATGGCAACTGCTCAACCTCTGACCGCAAGGCATTACAGAGGGTTAGTAGGTACGGCCCAGTACATCACTGGGGCCAAGCTTCCTAACATCCAGGACCTATATACTAGGAGGAATGCCCAAAAAATTGTCAGACTCCAGTCACCCAAGTCATAGACTGTTCTCTCAAGCGGTACCGGAGTGTCAAGTCTAGGACCAAATTGGCTCCTTTAACAGATTCTACCCCCAAGCCATACGTTTGCTGAACAATTGATCAAATGGCCACCGGACTATTTACATCGACCCCACCCCACCCTTTATTTTTACACTGCTGTTACAAGCTGTTTATTATCTATGCATAGTCACTTTACAAATGACCTCGACTAACCTGTACCCCCGCACATTGACTTCGTACCGGCACCCCCTGTATATAGCCTCGTTATTGTTATGTGATTTTGTTGTGTTACTTTTTCTTTCTTTTAAATTGTTTTTTTCCACTTCACTTTATTTAGTAAGTATTTTCTTAACTCTATTTATTGAACTGCATTGTTGGTTATGGGTTAGTAAGTAAGCATTTCACAGTAAGGTCTACAATGTGATCCAACGAGACTCCAGCTATAAATCCTTAGGCAGGTGTTTTGCTCCGAAGTTCCATTGTATCAAGTCTGACTTCGCCTGCATATTTTCTGCCATTTTCTTCAGATCTGAAAACGTTGTGAAGCCACGGCCATTTTATGAATTGCATTATGGGCCCTAAAAGCACAGAAATAGTGTCCACTGCTTGTATACTTTGTACTTTGGCAAATGTAGAATGACATCCGGGAACCTTTGGCATACTAACTCTATAGTCAGTAGTATGCTATGACCAATAAGCATTCTCTACATACTCAATTTACATCACAAATAGAATTGTTAGTGTGGTTAGTATGAGTATTCGTACACAGCTTTGATTTGTATTGCTAGTACTCTATGGATTGAGATTATGGTTAATTCTTTAGCTAGCTAGCTGGCTACATGTCTAAACAAAAGGCCCCAAGTTAAAGTGTACTGTTAGCTCGCCTGCTAATGTTATGTGCATCTGTGTTGTAATATTATCTCAAAAAGTCATTTCCATTGCTAGTTATAGCCTAATGTTAGCTAGATAATTCATATTAAACGTAGCTGGTTAGCTTTAGCTAGCTTTGACAATCGGTTTGTATTGCTAGTACTCTATGGGCTAAAGTGGTTAGATGTCCACACACAATGTGTTAGACTGGGGTTAGAGTCAGGGTCATGGTTAGGTGTTATGGTTGTGACCAGGGTTAGAGTCAGGGTCATTGTTATTGTGTTATGGGTGTGACCAGGGTTAGTCAGGGTAATGGTTAGGTGTTATGGGTGTGACCAGGGTTAGAGTCAGGGTAATGGTTAGGTGTTATGGGTGTGACCAGGGTTAGAGTCAGGGTAATGGTTAAGTGTTATGGTTGTGACTGGGGTTAGTCAGGGGCATGGTTAGGTGTTGTGGTTGTGACCAGGGTTAGAGGCAGGGTAATGGTTAGGTGTTATGGGTGTGACCAGGGTTAGTCAGGGGCATGGTTAGGTGTTATGGTTGTGACTGGGGTTAGAGGCAGGGTAATGGTTAGGTGTTATGGTTGTGACTGGGGTTAGTCATGGTCATGGTTAGGTGCTATGGTTGTGACTGGGGTTAGAGTCAGGGTAATGGATAGGTGTTATGGTTGTGACTGGGGTTAGAGTCAGGGTAATGGTTAGGTGTTATGGGTGTGACCAGGGTTAGTCAGGGGCATGGTTAGGTGTTATGGGTGTGACCAGGGTTAGTCAGGGGCATGGTTAGGTGTTATGGTTGTGACTGGGGTTAGAGGCAGGGTAATGGTTAGGTGTTATGGTTGTGACTGGGGTTAGTCATGGTCATGGTTAGGTGCTATGGTTGTGACTGGGGTTAGAGTCAGGGTAATGGTTAGGTGTTATGGTTGTGACTGGGGTTAGAGTCAGGGTAATGGTTAGGTGTTATGGGTGTGACTGGGGTTAGAGGCAGGGTAATGGTTAGGTGTTATGGTTGTGACCAGGGTTAGTCAGGGGCATGGTTAGGTGTTATGGTTGTGACCAGGGTTAGTCAGGGGCATGGTTAGGTGTTATGGTTGTGACTGGGGTTAGAGTCAGGGTAATGGTTAGGTGTTATGGTTGTGACCAGGGTTAGAGTCAGGGTAATGGTTAGGTGTTATGGGTGTGACCAGGGTTAGAGTCAGGGTAATGGTTAGGTGTTATGGGTGTGACCAGGGTTAGAGTCAGGGGCATGGTTAGGTGTTATGGTTGTGACTGGGGTTAGAGTCAGGGTAATGGTTAGGTGTTATGGTTGTGACCAGGGTTAGAGTCAGGGTAATGGTTAGGTGTTATGGGTGTGACCAGGGTTAGAGTCAGGGTAATGGTTAGGTGTTATGGGTGTGACCAGGGTTAGAGTCAGGGTAATGGTTAGGTGTTATGGGTGTGACCAGGGTTAGAGTCAGGGGCATGGTTAGGTGTTATGGGTGTGACCAGGGTTAGAGTCAGGGGCATGGTTAGGTGTTATGGTTGTGACTGGGGTTAGAGGCAGGGTAATGGTTAGGTGTTATGGTTGTGACTGCGGTTAGAGTCAGGGTAATGGTTAAGTGTTATGGTTGTGACCGGGGTTAGAGTCAGGGTCATGGTTAGGTGTTATGGTTGTGACCAGGGTTAGTCAGGGGCATGGTTAGGTGTTATGGTTGTGACTGGGGTTAGTCAGGGTCATGGTTAGGTGTTATGGGTGTGACCAGGGTTAGAGTCAGGGTCATGGTTAGGTGTTATGGTTGTGACCGGGGTTAGAGTCAGGGTCATGGTTAGGTGTTATGGTTGTGACCAGGGTTAGTCAGGGGCATGGTTAGGTGTTATGGTTGTGACTGGGGTTAGCCAGGGTCACGGTTAGGTGTTATGGGTGTGACCAGGGTTAGAGTCAGGGTCATGGTTAGGTGTTATGGTTGTGACCGGGGTTAGAGTCAGGGTCATGGTTAGGTGTTATGGTTGTGACCGGGGTTAGAGTCAGGGTCATGGTTAGGTGTTATGGGTGTGACCAGGGTTAGAGTCAGGGGCATGGTTAGGTGTTATGGTTGTGACCAGGGTTAGAGTCAGGGGCATGGTTAGGTGTTATGGGTGTGACCAGGGTTAGAGTCAGGGGCATGGTTAGGTGTTATGGGTGTGACCAGGGTTAGAGTCAGGGTCATGGTTAGGTGTTATGGTTGTGACCAGGGTTAGAGTCATGGTCATGGTTAGGTGTTATGGTTGTGACCAGGGTTAGTCATGGTCATGGTTAGGTGTTATGGGTGTGACCAGGGTTAGAGTCAGGGTAATGGTTAGGTGTTATGGGTGTGACCAGGGTTAGAGTCAGGGTAATGGTTAGGTGTTATGGGTGTGACCAGGGTTAGAGTCAGGGGCATGGTTAGGTGTTATGGGTGTGACCAGGGTTAGAGTCAGGGGCATGGTTAGGTGTTATGGTTGTGACTGGGGTTAGAGGCAGGGTAATGGTTAGGTGTTATGGTTGTGACTGCGGTTAGAGTCAGGGTAATGGTTAAGTGTTATGGTTGTGACCGGGGTTAGAGTCAGGGTCATGGTTAGGTGTTATGGTTGTGACCAGGGTTAGTCAGGGGCATGGTTAGGTGTTATGGTTGTGACAGGGGTTAGAGTCATGGTCATGGTTAGGTGTTATGGTTGTGACTGGGGTTAGAGTCAGGGTAATGGTTAGGTGTTATGGTTATGACCAGGGTTAGTCAGGGTCACGGTTAGGTGCTATGGTTGTGACCAGGGTTAGAGCCAGGCACAGTGTTAGACACTGTCGTGAGTGAAAAGCCCAGGAAGGCGGGGTACCTAATTAACTGCCACATTTAAAGTCTTTGTCTCATGTTACCTTGAGCTGAAATTAAAAAAATCCCATACATTTTCCATTCGTACAAAAAGCTTATTTCTCTCAAATTTTGAACACAAATTTGTTTATCGCTGTTAGTGAACATTTGTCCTTTGCCAAGATAATTCATCCACTTGGCAGGTGTGGCATATCAAGAAGCTGATTAAACAGCATGATCATTACACAGGTGCACCTTGTTCAGGGGACATTAAAAGGCCACTTTAAAATATTCTGTTTTGTCACACAAGGAAGTGTACAATTGGCATGCTGACTGCAGAAATGTCTGTTATAAACCCCTTTTGTGGGGAAAAACTCATTCTGATTGGCTGGGCCTGGCTGCCAAGTGGGTAGCCCTATGCCCTCGTAGGCCCACCCATGGCTCCACCCCTGCCCAGTCATGAGAAATCCATAGATTAGAGCCAAATTCATTTATTTCAATATACTGATTTCCTGATATGAACTGTAACTCTTTCAAATATTTTAAATTGTTGCATGTTGTGTTTATTTTTGTTCAGTATAGCAATACTGATACAGCATACAGCATACACTGAGTTTACCAAACATTAGGAACACCTTCCTGTGATGGACTAGACAAGACAGAATAGGGTTAACACTGCCATCTGCTGGTCATGTGGTGGTACAGACCTTCACTCAGAAGAGCCTCAATTCGTCAGGGCATGAATTCGACAAGGTGTTGAAAGCATTCCAACATGAGATGCTGTCCCATGTTGACTCCAATGCTTCCCACAGTTGTCCAGTTGGCTGGATGTACGTTGGGTGGTGGACCGTACTTGATACACACAGGAAATTATTGAGCGTGAAAAACCCAGCAGCATTGCATTTCTTGACACTAACCGGTTCGCCTGGCACCTACTACCATACCCTGTTCAAAGGCACTTAAACCAGGGCTTCCCGGGTGGTGCAGTGGCTAAGGGCGCTGTACTGCAGCGCCAGCTACGCCACCAGAGATTCTGGTTTCACGCCCAGGCTCTGTCGTAACCGGCCGCGACCGGGAGGTCCGTGGGGCGACGCACAATTGGCCTAGCATCGTCTGGGTTAGGGAGGGTTTGAACGGTAGGGAAATCCTTGTCTCATCACGAACCCAGCGACCCCTGTGGCAGGCCGGACGCAGTGCGCGCTAACCAAGGTTGCCAGATGCACGGTGTTTCCTCCTCCAGGTTGGAGGGCGCTGTGTTAAGAAGCGGTGCGGCTTGGTTGGGTTGTGTATCAAAGGACACATGACTTTCAACCTTCGAGCCTGTACGGGAGTTGTAGTGATGAGACAAGATAATAACTACTAAATAATTGGATACCACGAAATTGGGATAGTAACAGCTTACTACACAATATACACTTCGTATGACTTTCTTAGCTACAGTATACATATCTCCCTGGCATATTACATAATTTATGCAGCAGCATACAAGACATGATTGGACTCCCCTTGAGGCGTGGCCGTCCTTCTTGTGGGTACATTTTCATCAAAGTCCGGCATTCTCTAGATTTATGGTGCTTTCAAGAATCATGATGACATCATTGATCTTCATGTCGGAGCTCTAGAAAGAGGCTTGGAACTGACTTCCTGACTTCCTCCCAGTTGGATGACCGTTCAAAACATATGTTCCCAGTCGGAGCTCATTTTTTCAGAGTTCCCAGTTGTCTTGAACTCAATGAAGTCTGATATTTCCCAGTTCCGAGTTTCCAGTTGTTTTGAACTCGGCAGAAGTCAAGCTGGATTGAAAGCATGGCCAGTGTATTCAACCTTTTCTTTTCATATAAATCCTTTACAGCTTGGAAAACATACTTTTTCAGATAGATGTTATAAACCCAGACTTGGACCACACACCCTCTCCACCGAATAGCAGAAAGGGGAAGCAAAATAAATTATTGCTTTGCGACACCTGCAGTTAGCCATTGATTCCTTCCAAACCACTCATTGTTGAATTTATGATTTACGACTTGTGTAATGTTTATGTCCAATGGCTGATGAGCAGAGGCACATTGTATCTATAATTTCTCTTGATATGACAAGGATTGAAAAGGATTTGCCAGTAGATTGTCGACGTGATTCATGATGACAACTGCTTTTCTAGCTTCCCACAGTTGCTAGCTGAGATTTGTAAGTATGATGTTGACATCATCTGTCACGTTCTGACCATCGTTCGTGTGTGTTTTCCTTGTTTTAGTGTTGGTCAAGACGTGAGCTGGGTGGGCATTCTATGTTGTGTGTCTGGTTTGTCTATTTCTATGTTTGGCCTGATATGGTTCTCAATCAGAGGCAGGTGTTAGTCATTGTCTCTGATTGGGAACCATATTTAGGTAGCCTGTTTTGTGTTGGGTTTTGTGGGTGATTTATCCTGTCTTTGTGTTTGTGGCACCAGATAGGACTCTTTCGGTTTTTCACGTTTCTTGTTTTGTAGATTGTGGTATTTTCATCTTTATTAAAGATGGACAAAACTAACCACGCTGCATTTTGGTCCACCTCTCTTTCCCCAGAAGAAAACCGTTACGGAATCACCCACCAACCAAGGACCAAGCGGCGTGGTAAACAGAGGCAGCAGCAACAGCAGCAGCAGGAGAAGCGACAGGTGCAGCAGGAGCAACAGCAGCAGCAGCAAAAGCAGCAGCAGGAGGAGCTAGCACGGCAGAGCGGCTGGAAGCCCGAGAGGCAGCACCAAAAATGTCTTGGGGGGGCACAGGGAGAGTGTGGCAGAGTCAGGAGTCAGACCTGAGCCAACTCCCCCTGTTTACCGTAAGGAGCCATGGATGGAATTGGAGCTGTCGGCGAAGCTGAGTCCTGAGTCTGAGAGTGTTGAGGATGTATTGGACAGAATAGAGAGAAGGCTGTTGGTTTGACATAGTATGCAAGGCATTCGCCCTGAGGTGCGTGTCCCGTCTGCCCAGCGCCGCCTGAGCTACCCGTCTGCCCAGCGCCGCCTGAGCTACCCGTCTGCCCAGCGCCGCCTGAGCTACCCGTCTGCCCAGCGCCGCCTGAGCTACCCGTCTGCCCAGCGCCGCCTGAGCTACCCGTCTGCCCAGCGCCGCCTGAGCTACCCGTCTGCCCAGCGCCGCCTGAGCTACCCGTCTGCCCAGCGCCGCCTGAGCTACCCGTCTGCCCAGCGCCGCCTGAGCTACCCGTCTGCCCAGCGCCGCCTGAGCTACCCGTCTGCCCAGCGCCGCCTGAACTACCCGTCTGCCCAGCGCCATCAGAGTCGCCAGTCTGCCCAGTGCCGCCAGTCTGCCCAGTGCCGCCAGTCTGCCCGGAGCCGCCAGTCTGCCCGGAGCCGCCAGTCTGCCCGGAGCCGCCAGTCTGCCCGGAGCCGCCAGTCTGCCCGGAGCCGCCAGTCTGGCCGGAGCCGCCAGTCTGCCCGGAGCCGCCAGTCAGCCATGAGCCGCCAGTGCCGCCAGTCAGCCAGGAGCCGTTAGTGCCGCCAGTCAGCCAGGAGCCGCCAGTCAGCCAGGATCTGTCAGAACTGCCAGTCAGCCAGGATCCGCCAGTCTGCCAGGATCCGCCAGTCAGCCAGGATCTTCCAGATCCGCCATTCAGCCAGGATCCGCCAGGATCCGCCAGTCAGCCAGGATCAGCCAGAGCCGCCAGTCTGCCAGGATCCGCCATTCAGCCAGGATCCGCCAATCAGCCAGGATCTGCCAGTCAGCCAGGATCTGCCGGAACTGCCAGTCAGCCAGGATCCACCAGTCAGCCAGGATCTTCCAGATCCGCCATTCAGCCAGGATCCGCCAATCAGCCAGGATCTGCCGGAACTGCCAGTCAGCCAGGATCTGCTGGAACTGCCAGTCAGCCAGGATCTGCCAGTCAGCCAGGATCTGCCGGAACCGCCAGTCAGCCAGGATCACCCAGAACCACCAGCCAGCCAGGATCTGCTAGATCCATCAACCTGCCTGAGCTACCCCTCAGTCCCGAGCTACCCCTCAGTCCCGAGCTACCCCTCAGTCCCGAGCTACCCCTCAGTCCCGAGCTGCCCCTCAGTCCGGAGCTGCCCCTCAGTCCAGTGGGGCCCGTTGTTAGGGTTCCTAGGCCAAGGTTAGTGGCGAGGGTCGCCACTCAAGGGACGCTAAGGAGGTGGACTAAGACAATTATGGAGTGGGGTCCACGCCCAGCGCCGCCACCACGGACAGATGCCCATAAGACCCTCCCCTATAGGTTTAGGTTGTGCGTTCGGAGTCCGCACCTTGAGGGGAGGGGGTACTGTCACGTTCTGACCATCGTTCGTGTGTGTTTTCCTTGTTTTAGTGTTGGTCAGGACGTGAGCTGGGTGGGCATTCTATGTTGTGTCTGGTTTGTCTATTTCTATGTTTGGCCTGATATGGTTCTCAATCAGAGGCAGGTGTTAGTCATTGTCTCTGATTGGGAACCATATTTAGGTAGCCTGTTTTGTGTTGGGTTTTGTGGGTGATTGTTCCTGTCTTTGTGTTTGTGGCAGATAGGACTGTTTTGGTTTTTTCACGTTTCTTGTTTTGTAGATTGTGGTATTTTCATCTTTATTAAAGATGAACAAAACTAAGCACGTTGCATTTTGGTCCGCCTCTCTTTCCCCAGAAGAAAACCGTTACGTCATCAGTCCAATCAAAGCTGTGGTAGATATAACGTGATTTGACATCATTTTATCTTCTTGGATGGACACTTATAATGTAAATCTATGGCAGCACCCAAGGGGATTGAACTTTCTAGCTCTCCCTGTAGATTTTGCGGTGACGTAATGTCCCCATGAGTGACAGAACACTGAGCCAATCAGGCTGCAACTAGAGAAGATTACCAACCCCTATGCTCTGTATTTTCCGCTAGCTGCCCCACCACCACAGAAAGCACTGAGCTAGGCTGCAACACAGCATTTTGGAGCTGCCTTAATTAAGAAAGACACCATGCTTTTATGCAGCTTTATTAACTCATTGTTTGCACACTGATATGTGACATGAATGAATGCCAAAATAACATGCAGGTGGGTCTCTGCCTGCCCTGAATGACTGAGGGACATTCCCCAAAACATGCAGGGCCATATTTACTTCTGACAACAGGCGTAGTTTGAAACAGTTGTATAATTTTTATCTGTACATTCATTTGAATCACAGCAATATGTCCTAACCAAGGGAGTGACAATGCCAACCAACTAGTCAAATCATCATTAATCTGTTGCAAAATCTGATTCAGATTAGATTTAACCACATCATCATGACAGTATTGAACCCGTATTCCTAAATATTTAAACCCATTGTATGAGAGCTGAAAGGGTGATGTGACTGGATTTTCTGGGTTCCTACATATGCCCAATGGTAGGGCCACAGCTTTCACTGTTTATATTATACTCTGAGAAGGAACTAAATGAATGAAAGACCTTCAGGACAGCTGGGACAGACTCGTTTGGGTCATTCAAGAACAGTAATACATCATCAGCATATAATATATATTTCATGCTCCTTTTTAGTCTCAATACCCTTGATGCTAGGATGGGTTCTGATAGCTTCTGCCAGGGGTTCTATGACTAGGGCAATTAGCATGTGGAAAATGGACAGCCTGGTCATGTGCCCCTTCCCAGAGCGAAGGGGGCAGATGTTGTTCCATCAACCATAATAGTAGCCTCAGGGGAAGAGTACAGAAGTCTAACCCTGTCTATAAATGTTTTACTGAGAAACACATTGAATAAGTACGGCCACTCTATTCTGTCAAAAGCTTTTTCTCCATGTCGAGTGAGACCACAACAGATTAGGATCCAATCTTTTAGCTAAGACCTGGGCAAGGATTCTCTCATCAACTTTCAGTAGGGAAATGGGCCTATAGGAAGAAAGCTCTTCCGGGTCTTTGTTTTTTGGGGTATTAACGTATGTGAGGCATTCTGAAGAGTCTGAGGTAGTGATTCCACTAAGCGTGAGAATATATTCTGGTTAATAATGAGGCAAGGCTATTCTTAAATACTTTAAATACTTCTGGGGGAAACCCATCTGGCCCTGAAGATTTTCCAGAGGGTAATTAATCGATTTATTCAGCTACTTCCGTACTAGCTATTGGCATGTTCAAAATTGAGCTGTCATGCTCCGAGATCTGACAAAGTTTTAAGCATTTATCAAGCAGGTAGTTATGGTTTGAGAATTCTAAAGAGTATAGTAATTTATAGAACTGAGTAAACATACTGTTAATCTCTTCCATATGCATTACCATGCTCATAGATTAGCTCAGAGACTTCCATATGTATTACCATGCTCATAGATTAGCTCAGAGACTTCCATATGTATTACCATGCTCATAGATTAGCTAAGAGACGTCCATATGTATTACCATGCTCATAGATTAGCTAAGAGACTTCCATATTTATTACCATGCTCATAGATTAGCTCAGAGACCTCCATATGCATTACCATGCTCATAGATTAGCTCAGAGACTCCCATATGCATTACCATGCTCATAGATTAGCTCAGAGACCTCCGTATGCATTACCATGCTCATAGATTAGCTCAGAGACTTCCGTATGCATTACCATGCTCATAGATTAGCTACTACTAAATAGTTTTTTTATGCTCTTTGAGAAAGTAGTGTGTTAAGAGCTTTCCTTGCCACTGTTGTTCAATGCATTTCTATTGGCCAATAGCAGTAAAGCCAAATTCAATGTTTCATCCAATATTTTATTTTATTTCAATCATTTTTTTGAAAAATTATCCTTGGTATGACCATCTTAAAACAATTCCATGTGTTAGCTTAGAACTGTTGTTTGGCTAGTGGTTAGAGCATTGGACTAGAAACCAAAAGGTTGCAAGGTTGAATCCCTGAGCTGACAAGGAACAAATCTGTCGTTCTGCCCCTGAACAGGCAGCTAGCCAACTGTTCCTAGGCCATCATTGAGAATAAGAATTTGTTCTTAACTGACTTGCCTGGTTAAATAAAGGTCAAATAAAAAAAATAATAAAAATGATGTTCCTGTTCTAAATGAGAAAGTTGTAATTCGCCTGGTACACCAACTACTTCTCTGATAGAGTTCTGTCCGGACCTCTGGCAGTCTCTATGGGGGTACCACAGGGTTCAATTCTTGGACCGACTCTCTTCTCTGTATACATCAATGATGTCGCTCTTGCTGCTGGTGAGTCTCTGATCCACCTCTACACAGACGACACCATTCTATATACTTCTGGCCCTTCTTTGTACACTGTGTTAACAACCCTCCAGGCAAGCTTCAATGCCATACAACTCTCCTTCCGTGGCCTCCAATTGCTCTTAAATACAAGTAAAACTAAATGCATGCTCTTCAACCGATCGCTGCCTGCACCTGCCCACCTGTCCAACATCACTACTCTGGACGGCTCTGACTTAGAATACGTGGACAACTACAAATACCTAGGTGTCTGGTTAGACTGTAAACTCTCATTCCAGACCCACATCAAACATCTCCAATCCAAAGTTAAATCTAGAATTGGCTTCCTATTTCACAACAAAGCATCCTTCACTCATGCTGCCAAACATACCCTTGTAAAACTGACCATCCTACCAATCCTCGACTTCGGCGATGTCATTTACAAAATAACCTCCAATACCCTACTCAACAAATTTGATGCAGTCTATCACAGTGCAATCCGTTTTGTCACCAAAGCCCCATATACTACCCACCATTGCGACCTGTACGCTCTCGTTGGCTGGCCCTCGCTTCATACTCGTCGCCAAACCCACTGGCTCCATGTCATCTTCAAGACCCTGCTAGGTAAAGTCCCCCCTTATCTCAGCTCGCTGGTCACCATAGCATCTCCCACCTGTAGCACACGCTCCAGCAGGTATATCTCTCTGGTCACCCACAAAACCAATTCTTTCTTTGGCCGCATCTCCTTCCAGTTCTCTGCTGCCAATGACTGGAACGAACTACAAAAATCTCTGAAACTGGAAACACTTATCTCCCTCACAAGCTTTAAGCACCAACTGTCAGAGCAGCTCACAGATTACTGCACCTGTACATAACCCACCTATAATTTAGCCCAAACAACTACCTCTTTCCCTACTGTATTTATTTGATTTATTTTGCTCCTTTGCACCCCATTATTTTTATTTCTACTTTGCACATTCTTCCACTGAAAATCTACCATTCCAGTGTTTTACTTGCTATATTGTATTTACTTTGCCACCATGGCCTTTTTTTGCCTTTACCTCCCTTATCTCACCCCATTTGCTCACATCGTATATAGACTTGTTTCTACTGTATTATTGACTGTATGTTTGTTTTACTCCATGTGTAACTCTCTGTTGTTGTATGTGTCGGACTGCTTTGCTTTATCTTGGCCAGGTCGCAATTGTAAATGAGAACTTGTTCTCAACTTGCCTACCTGGTTAAATAAAGGTGAAATAAATACAAATTGAAGATATCTTTGTTCAGACATAAAAAATATATATATTTTGCACAATAATATGATACAGGCCACGCAAATATTCTTTGGTGGTTTTCAATAACATAGATGGATTAGTGTTGTCATTGTCATTCTCTTTTAACAAAAGGTATAATAATGTATATATATATATATATAGATATATATATGTATGTAATATATATAATGTCTTTACGTATGTTCTCACGGATTTCAGGACAGCGTGATAACAAAGCCAGTTTGCTCTTTGGGGAGTTGTGTTCTTAAGGACAAACTCCATGGAAATGCATGTGTGATCAGAAACATGGATTGACGCTATTGTACATCTCCTGACTATACTAACAAGGTAAGAAATAATAGTCTAACCTCCAATATGAACCATGAGGGTTAGTGAACAATGAGAAGGTAGTCTAACCTCCAATATGAACCATGAGGGTTAGTGAACAATGAGAAGGTAGTCTAACCTCCAATATGAACCATGAGGGTTAGTGAACAATGAGAAGGTAGTCTAACCTCCAATATGAACCATGAGGGTTAGTGAACAATGAGAAGGTAGTCTAACCTCCAATATGAACCATGAGGGTTAGTGAACAATGAGAAGGTAGTCTAACCTCCAATATGAACCATGAGGGTTAGTGAACAATGAGAAGGTAGTCTAACCTCCAATATGAACCATGAGGGTTAGTGAACAATGAGAAGGTAGTCTAACCTCCAATATGAACCATGAGGGTTAGTGAACAATGAGAAGGTAGTATAACCTCCAATATGAACCATGAGGGTTAGTGAACAATGAGAAGGTAGTCTAACCTCCAATATGAACCATGAGGGTTAGTGAACAATGAGAAGGTAGTCTAACCTCCAATATGAACCATGAGGGTTAGTGAACAATGAGAAGGTAGTCTAACCTCCAATATGAACCATGAGGATTAGTGAACAATGAGAAGGTAGTCTAACCTCCAATATGAACCATGAGGGTTAGTGAACAATGAGAAGGTAGTCTAACCTCCAATATGAACCATGAGGGTTAGTGAACAATGAGAAGGTAGTCTAACCTCCAATATGAACCATGAGGGTTAGTGAACAATGAGAAGGTAGTCTAACCTCCAATATGAACCATGAGGGTTAGTGAACAATGAGAAGGTAGTCTAACCTCCAATATGAACCCTGAGGGTTAGTGAACAATGAGAAGGTAGTCTAACCTCCAATATGAACCATGATGGTTAGTGAACAATGAGAAGGTAGTCTAACCTCCAATATGAACCATGAGGGTTAGTGAACAATGAGAAGGTAGTCTAACCTCCAATATGAACCATGAGGGTTAGTGAACAATGAGAAGGTAGTCTAACCTCCAATATGAACCATGAGGGTTAGTGAACAATGAGAAGGTAGTATAACCTCCAATAACCATGAGGTTAGTGAACCATGAGGGTTAGTGAACAATGAGAAGGTAGTCTAACCTCCAATATGAACCATGAGGGTTAGTGAACAATGAGAAGGTAGTCTAACCTCCAATATGAACCATGAGGGTTAGTGAACAATGAGAAGGTAGTCTAACCTCCAATATGAACCATGAGGGTTAGTGAACAATGAGAAGGTAGTCTAACCTCCAATATGAACCATGAGGGTTAGTGAACAATGAGAAGGTAGTCTAAACTCCAATATGAACCATGAGGGTTAGTGAACAATGAGAAGGTAGTCTAACCTCCAATATGAACCATGAGGGTTAGTGAACAATGAGAAGGTAGTCTAACCTCCAATATGAACCATGAGGGTTAGTGAACAATGAGAAGGTAGTCTAACCTCCAATATGAACCATGAGGGTTAGTGAACAATGAGAAGGTAGTCTAACCTCCAATATGAACCATGAGGGTTAGTGAACAATGAGAAGGTAGTCTAACCTCCAATATGAACCATGAGGGTTAGTGAACAATGAGAAGGTAGTATAACCTCCAATATGAACCATGAGGGTTAGTGAACAATGAGAAGGTAGTCTAACCTCCAATATGAACCATGAGGGTTAGTGAACAATGAGAAGGTAGTCTAACCTCCAATATGAACCATGAGGGTTAGTGAACAATGAGAAGGTAGTCTAACCTCCAATATGAACCATGAGGGTTAGTGAACAATGAGAAGGTAGTCTAACCTCCAATATGAACCATGAGGGTTAGTGAACAATGAGAAGGTAGTCTAACCTCCAATATGAACCCTGAGGGTTAGTGAACAATGAGAAGGTAGTCTAACCTCCAATATGAACCATGAGGGTTAGTGAACAATGAGAAGGTAGTCTAACCTCCAATATGAACCATGAGGGTTAGTGAACAATGAGAAGGTAGTCTAACCTCCAATATGAACCATGAGGGTTAGTGAACAATGAGAAGGTAGTCTAACCTCCAATATGAACCATGAGGGTTAGTGAACAATGAGAAGGTAGTCTAACCTCCAATATGAACCATGAGGGTTAGTGAACAATGAGAAGGTATTCTAAACTCCAATATGAACCATGAGGGTTAGTGAACAATGAGAAGGTAGTCTAACCTCCAATATGAACCATGAGGGTTAGTGAACAATGAGAAGGTAGTCTAACCTCCAATATGAACCATGAGGGTTAGTGAACAATGAGAAGGTAGTCTAACCTCCAATATGAACCATGAGGGTTAGTGAACAATGAGAAGGTAGTATAACCTCCAATATGAACCATGAGGGTTAGTGAACAATGAGAAGGTAGTCTAACCTCCAATATGAACCATGAGGGTTAGTGAACCATGAGGGTTAGTGAACCATGAGGGTTAGTGAACCATGAGGGCTAGTGAACCATGAGGGTTAACCTTTGGTTGAGGGATGCGTTAAATGTTAAATATCAACCAGCCCTGTATTAAAACATAGCAACCCTCCTAATCAGTCATTTTCTCCACGTATACAGTGCCTTTGGAAAGTGTCCAGACCACCTGATTTTTCCACATTTTGCCTTATTCTAAAATGTATTTAAGAAAAATATATATGTATATTCCTCATCAATCTACACACAATCAAAAACAGGTTTGTAGAATTTTTTGCTAATTTATAAAAAAAAAAATGAAATATCACAATTACAAAAGTATTCAGACCCCTTACTCAATACTTTGTTCAAGAACCTTTGGCAGCGATTACAGCTTCGAGTCTTCTTCGGTTTGACGCTACCAGCTTGGCACACCTGTATTTGGGGAGTTTCTCTCATTCTTCTCTGCAGATACACTCAAGCTCTGTCAGGTTGGATGGGGAGCGTCACTGCACATCTATTTTCAGGTCTCTCTAGAGATGTCTGATTGGGTTCAAGTCCGGGCTCTGGCTGGGCCACTCAAGGACATTCAGAGACTTGTCCCGAAGCCACTCCTGCGTTGTCTTGGCTGTGTGCTTAGGGTTGTTGTCCTGTTGGAAGGTGAACCTTCACCAGAGTCTGAAGTCCTGAGTGCTCTAGAGCAGGTTTTCATCAAGGATCTCCCTGTACTTTTCTAAGTTAATCTTTGCCTCGAGCCTGACTAGTCTCCCAGTCCCTGCCGCTGAAAAACATCCCCACAGCATGATGCTGCCACCACCATGCTTCACTGTGGGGATGGATCCAGGTTTCCTCCAGACGTGACGCTTGGCATTCAGGACAATGTGTTCAATCTTGGTTTCATCAGACCAGAGTATCTTGTTTCTCATGGTCTGAGAGTCCTTTAGGTGCCTTTTGGCAAACTCCAAGCAGACTGTTATGTGCCTGTTACTGATGAGTGGCTTCCGTCTGGCCACCTTCCTGACCTGGGCTCTTAGCCCCCGATTGCTCAGTTTGGTCGGCCAGCTATAGGAAGAGTGTTGGTGGTTCCAAACTTCTTCCATTTAAGAATGATGGAGGCCACTGTGTTCTTGGAGACCTTCAATGCTGCACCCTTCCCCAGATCTGTGCCTTAACACAATCCTGTCTCTAAGCTCTAGGGACAATTCCTTCGACCTCATGGCTTGGTTTTTTCTCTGACATGCACTGTCAACTGTGGGACATTATATAGACAGGGGTGTGCCTTTACCACAGGTGGACTCCAACTTGTTGAAACATCTCAAGGATGATCAATGGAAACAGGATGCACCTGAGCTCAATTTCGAGTCTCATAGCAAAGGGTCTGAAAACTTATGTAAATATTTCAGTTGTTAATTTTTTAAATACATTTTGTTTGTCATTATGGGGTATTGTGTGTAGATTGATAAGGAATGTTGTTTATTTAATACACTTTAGAATAAGGTTGTAACGTAACAAAATGTGGAAAAAGTCAAAGGGTCTGAATACTTTCCTAAAGCTCTGTATGAGAGTTGAATGAACCAATGATCTACTATTATACCGGCAGTAATTCACTTTATGAGAGAATATCTTTATCCATAATAAGACTGTATAGCCTTGTACTCCAGTTATTTAATTTGTTTGTTTGTTTCACACATGGGCATTATGATCCGTTCTGTATGTAGGCTGCTGCAAACTATGAGATAGGCCTTATCATGCCCACACGTGAGTCATTACTTGCCCATGCAGAGTTGGTTTGATGTAATTGTTGTAATAGGCCTAGGTCTAGTAATAGGTCTTGATGGCTAAGAAAGGTTTTGGTAGTTCCTTGGAAAGTGATGATCAGTCTGGCAGGGGTGAATTAGCCCATTCTGGATTTCTGCCTCACGTAGGTGCGTTCTGATATGATTGAACAGGGCTCTCTTTCTGGACGTTTCGACAGTCATGTCGGGAAAGAATCCCACGAAAGTTCATAGCTCCTTTTTTCCTTAACAGCTGTATGATTGGATGTTTGATTTGTTACCTCTGCATCCTCACGATCAAGGGGTCTGTCAGCATGTCTAGATGGTTTCGGGTCCAATTCGATGTGCATTCTCCACGGCTGGTTCACCAGGAAGATCCTCAGTTTGGATAAGTTCTGTTAGAAAAGTTGTAATTTAAACCATCGTATTTCTTTGTTAGATGTCATTATCAACTCCTATGACACGAAGATTACATTACCGACTGTGCATTTCCAAAACGTCAAGCTTGTCGCGAAGTTTGACGTTTTCTTCTGAGAAAAGCATGGGATTCTTTAAATTCAGACACCCTGTCACCCACTTTAGAAATGGCTTTATCGACTATGGCTGTATTCTCATTACACTCCACGACTGATATTGTAGTAGTTTCCAGGCTTGGTTGGAGCTTGTTGTCTATTGCTGTCAGGGGTAAAAGCAGATGTAATTTCTTAGGCAACAGCCTAGAGTTTTTTAGGCATGTTGTATTCATTGTTTTACCAGTACGGCATACCTCCGCCATTTCATTTACTGGGATGCGGAACAAGTGTTGTGCCGAAAAGTTCCCCCTTGCCGGTTCGGTAGGCAAGAATATAGCCCTGCCAAAATCCTACCCTCTCATTCTAATTTCCTTAATTTTGTGGCTAGAGACAAATAGTTTCTGTGGCAACACATCAGAGTCAAATACTTTCCATAGAACAAACTTCATGTCATGATAGGTCACCGAAATGAATAATAATATATAATAATATATGCCATTTAGCAGACGCTTTTATCCAAAGTGACTTACAGTCTCATGTGTGCATACATTCTACGTATGGGTCGAACCCACTACCCTGGCGTTACAAGGGCCATGCTCTACCAACTGAGCTACAGAAGGACCACCATAATGAATGTATGTGTGTATATTAAACATAGGAGGGAGTAAAATGTAGACAGGCAATAAGGGGGGGGGGGGTCAACATTCCGTGCTCACTCCCATCTTCTTAAAATATAACCCTAATCTTAAATTAAAACCAAAAACCACATTTTTGATCTCATACATTTTTTAATTTTTTTATTTAGCCAAGTGTGACTTTGTGCTTGTGGTAACTAGTGACAACGGAAAACCGGAAGCATGCACTGCAGCGTGTCATTAATGTCTATTTTGATTGGACCCCAGGTTGTCAATCTGTTTGTCAAGTTCCCGCCTCCAATGACGTTTTTGGGCATGTCGCGGACGCTATTGGCGGTTGCGCTGTCCGGTCGTTTGGTGTATATTGTTATGAGTATGGCGGCGGATACTAACGGACGACGGCAAGTTGTTAGAAATGTTCAGTTCAACTGAAGAAAGCTTTAATTTAAAAACGTTTTTTTTTCGTGGTCGATAGTGTTTCGAGTGACATTTCTAACATCGACGCAACACAGTTTTAATTTTCTTTCTTGGGACTCTTCAGAAGATTACTGGACAGGTGATGCTACAGTCAAACCTGTCTCCGTTTCCCGAGTCTGCTCTGTCAGTCACCGAACTACCTAGTCTTTCCTATCTAACTCTTTCCCACTCGGCTAACGTGAACTTTTGCAATGAGACCAGTTTATTGTCTACTTGTTTTTTTGAGTTACTTGTCAAAAATAACACAAGTTTACCTGAGGTAACACCATTTACACCCGTTCCAGAGCTAGTTGATCACGACTTTTCACCCGAAGAGGCCCGACTCCTATTCCAGCTAAATGACAAGTTCTCAGCGCGTTAGCTTAACTAGCCATATAGCTAATTACTCTTTATAACAGTGTTATTGCTCAAGGCCTGTCCAGCTCTACTTACCTCTACAATAATAGTCGTTTTAAGGCGTGTGTCTTTGAACCTGTTTGGAACATTATGCTTCACGATTTGAAGGATTTGTTGCTGGGACCCTGAAAGTAAATATTAGCCTGCTAGTCTTCCTAAATCGGGAGCGGCTAGAAGTTGCATTAGCTAGTTAAACATTTAGCTAGCAAACAACCTCAGATACTCACTCTTTAGCACCCGTCCATAGTGAGTATGATAAACAACTTAATGTTAACTCAGCCTCTATGGGGGGGGAAAAAACACTTATTGACGACATATTAAACCACGGTCAAATTGTCAGCGGGTGTGTTTCAATGGCCAGCCGTATCATCAGCAGGCACAGGGATAGGAAACCGTGCAATGGTCAGATTGTGTAATATAGCTATCTGGATTTATCCGATGGGCTAAAGATTAGCTGCCTGCCGCTAACTTGCGCGGCATAATAACGCTTCTCTCGCTATACATTTTGATGGACGTGGGAAAATATTTTCTAGATTGCTACTGTTGCTATCGTCAAATGGTTTTGGCTGTACTGTATTGTGTGGCCTGTACGTAATCGTATTTAGTCATTGACTGGACGTAATGTAGCTCTGTAGAAAGATACCATAAATACATATTTTTTTTTTTTTTTTTTTTTACATGAATACAGGAGGTTTTACGTGTCTCTTTGAATCAAATGAAGAAAACACGTCCATATGAATGGCTAGCTAGCAGTGCCTAACTTAAAATAGAAGAGCCAGACAGACAGCGAATAGCCAGGTTACATGGTTTATTAACACAACAGCCGAGGATTTAAGACTGAAGTTAGTCATTCTGGATCAAGAAACCTTGTCTTTCGTCGCTGATTGGAGTAACACTCCCAAGCCATCATCAATGCCTTCAGCGCTGGCCTTCTTCTCCTGCCGCCCGAATTCACACCCTTTTCAGGAACGTCATGTCTACCTGGACGAGCCAGTCAAGATCGGGCGCTCTGTGGCACGATGCCGACCGGCTCAGAACAACGCCACGTTCGACTGCAAGGTTCTGTCACGGAACCATGCCCTGGTCTGGTTTGATCACAAGACGGGCAAGGTGAGTCTGACTCTCAACCATTTGGCTAACTACTAGCTTTTACTTTGCATGGTCATTGTACATTTTTTTTTATTTCACCTTTTATTTAACCAGGTAGGCCAGTTGAGAACAAGTTCTCATTTACAACTGCGACCTTGCCAAGATAAAGCAAAGCAGTGCAACACAAACAAAAACACAGAGTTACACATGGGACAAACAAACATATGGTCAATAACACAATGTAGAAAATCTATACAAGGTGTGTGCAAATGAGGTAACATTAGTGAGGTAAGGCAATAAATAGGCCGTAGTGGCAAAGTAATTACAATTTAGCAATTAAACACAGGAGTGATAGATGTGCAGAAGATGAATGTGCAAGTAGAGATACTGGGGTGCAAAAAAATAGCAATATGGGGATGAGGTAGTTGGATGGGCTATGGACAGGGGCAATGATCTGTGAGCTGCTCTGACAGCTGGTATTTAAAGTTAGTGAGGGAGATATAAGTCTCCAGCTTCAGTGATCTTTGCAATTCGTTCTAGTCATTGGCAGCAGAGAACTGGAAGGAAAGGCGGCCAAAGGAGGAATTGGCTTTGGGGATGACCAGTGAAATATACCTGCTGGAGCACATGCTACTGTGACCAGTGAGCTGAGATAAGGCAGGGCTTTATGTAACAGTATACTTTTAAACCATCCCCTCACCCATACCCGGGCACGAACCAGGGACCTTCTGCACACAACGACAACAGTCACCCTCGAAGCATCGTTACCCATCGCTCCACAAGAGCCGCGGCTCTTGCAGAGCAAGGGGAACTACTACTTCAAGGTCTCAGAGCAAGTGACGTAACCGATTGAAACGCTATTTAGCGCACACCGCTAACTAAGCTAGCCGTTTCACATCCGTTACACTTACCTAGCAAAGACTTATAGATGACCTGGAGCCAGTGGGTTTTCCTACGAGTATGAAGCGAGGGCCAGCCAACGAGAGCATCCAGGTTGCAGTGGTGGGTAGTGAAATCAAATCAAATGTATTTATATAGCCCTTCGTACATCAGCTGATATCTCAAAGTGCTGTACAGAAACCCAGCCTAAAACCCCAAACAGCAAGCAATGCAGGTGTAGAAGCACTGTGGCTAGGAAAAACTCCCTAGAAAGGCCAAAACCTTGGATAAACCTAGAGAGGAACCAGGCTATGAGGGGTGGCCAGTCCTCTTCTGGCTGTGCCGGGTGGAGATTGTAACAGTACATGGCCAAGATGTTCAAATGTTCATAAATGACCAGCATGGTCAAATAATAATAATCACAGTAAATGTCAGTTGGCTTTTCATAGCCAATCATTGAGAGTATCTCTACCGCTCCTGCTGTCTCTAGAGAGTTGAAAACAGCAGGTCTGGGACAGGTAGCACGTCCGGTGAACAGGTGAGGGTTCCATAGCCGAGTAGTATATGGGGCTTTGGCTGACAAAACGGATGGCACTGTGATGGACTCCATCCAATTTGCTGAGTATAGTGTTGGAGGCTATTTTGTAAATGACATCGGTAGGATAGTCAGTTTTACGAGGGTACGTTTGGCAGCACGAGTGAAGAATGCTTTGTTGCGAAATAGGAAGCCGATTCTAGATTTAATTTTGGATTGGAGATTGGAGTCTGGATGGAGAGTTTACAGTCTAACAAGACACCTATGTATTTGTAGTTGTCCACATATTTTAAGTCAGAACAGTCCAGAGTGGGACTGGCGGGTAGCTGTGGGCAGCGATCGGTTGAAGAGCATGCATTTAGTTTTACTTGCATTTAAGAGCATTTGGAGGCCACAGAAGGAGTTGTGTGGCATTGAAGTTTGTCTGGAGGTTATTTAACACAGTGTCCAAAGAAGGGCCAGAAGTATACAGAATGGTGTCGTCTGCATATCAAATCAAATCAAATCAAATCAAATTTATTTATATAGCCCTTCGTACATCAGCTGATATCTCAAAGTGCTGTACAGAAACCCAGCCTAAAACCCCAAACAGCAAACAATGCAGGTGTAAAAGCACGGTGGCTAGGAAAAACTCCCTAGAAAGGCCAAAACCTAGGAAGAAACCTAGAGAGGAACCGGGCTATGTGGGGTGGCCAGTCCTCTTCTGGCTGTGCCGGGTAGAGATTATAACAGAACATGACCAAGATGTTCAAATGTTCATAAATGACCAGCATGGTCGAATAATAATAAGGCAGAACAGTTGAAACTGGAGCAGCAGCACAGTCAGGTGGACTGGGGACAGCAAGGAGCCTTCATGTCAGGTAGTCCTGGGGCACGGTCCTAGGGCTCAGGTCAGTTGAAACTGGAGCAGGAGCATGGCCAGGTGGACTGGGGACAGCAAGGAGTCCTCATGTCAGGTAGTCCTGGGACATGGTCCTAGGGCTCAGGTCCTCCGAGAGAGAGAAAGAAAGAGAGAAGGAGAGAATTAGAGAACGCACACTTAGATTCACACAGGACACCGAATAGGACAGGAGAAGTACTCCAGATATAACAAACTGACCCTAGCCCCCGACACATAAACTACTGCAGCATAAATACTGGAGGCTGAGACAGGAGGGGTCAGGAGACACTGTGGCCCCATCCGAGGACACCCCGGACAGGGCCAAACAGGAAGGATATAACCCCACCCACTTTGCCAAAGCACATCCCCCACACCACTAGAGGGATATCTTCAACCACCAACTTACCATCCTGAGACAAGGCCGAGTATAGCCCACAAAGATCTCCGCCACGGTACAACCCAAGGGGGGCAACCCAGACAGGCCGACCACAACAGTGAATCAACCCACCCAGGTGACGCACCCCCCAGGGACGGCACGAGAGAGCCCCAGCAAGCCAGTGACTCAGCCCCGTAACAGGGTTAGAGGCAGAGAATCCCAGTGGAAAGAGGGGAACCGGCCAGGCAGAGACAGCAAGGGCGGTTCGTTGCTCCAGAGCCTTTCCGTTCACCTTCCCACTCCTGGGCCAGACTACACTCAATCATATGACCCACTGAAGAGATGAGTCTTCAGTAAAGACTTAAAGGTTGAGACCGAGTTTGCGTCTCTGACATGGGTAGGCAGACCGTTCCATAAAAATGGAGCTCTATAGGAGAAAGCCCTGCCTCCAGCTGTTTGCTTAGAAATTCTAGGGACAATTAGGAGGCCTGCGTCTTGTGACCGTAGCGTACGTGTAGGTATGTACGGCAGGACCAAATCAGAGAGGTAGGTAGGAGCAAGCCCATGTAATGCTTTGTAGGTTAGCAGTAAAACCTTGAAATCAGCCCTTGCTTTGACAGGAAGCCAGTGTAGAGAGGCTAGCACTGGAGTAATATGCATAGAGGTGGATCAGAGAATCACCAGCAGCAAGAGCGACATCATTGATGAAAACAGAGAAAAGTGTCGGCCCGAGAATTGAACCCTGTGGCACCCCCATAAAGACTGCCAGAGGTCCAGACAACAGGCCCTCCGATTTGACACACTGAACTCTATCAGAGAAGTAGTTGGTGAACCAGGCAGAACCAGTCATTTGAGAAACCAAGGCTGTTGAGTCTGCCGATGAGGATGTGGTGATTGACAGAGTCGAAAGCCATGGCCAGGTCGATGAAGACGGCTGCACAGTACTGTCTTTTATCAATGGCGGTTATGATATCGTTTAGGACCTTGAGCTTGTCTGAGATGCACCCATGATCAGCTCGGATACCAGATTTCATAGTTGAGAAGGTACGGTGGGATTCGAAATGGTTGGTGATCTGTTTGTTAACTTGACTTTTGAAGACCTTAGAAAGGCAGGGAAGGATAGATATTGGTCTGTAACAGTTTGGGTCTAGAGTGTCTCCCCCTTTGAAGAGGGGGATGCTGATGCCGTGGCAGCTTTGACTGTGACTTGTCTAGTTAAATAAAGGTTGAATTAATGGTGGTCTCCTTCAATTACTCCCTTCCCCCTTCTTCCCCGTCAGGTCTGCCTGACAGTCTTCCTCAATAGCAAGGCTGTGGTCACTGAGTCTGTACATAGTCAAAGATTTCCTTAAGTTTGGGTCAGTCACAGTGGTCAGGTATTCTGCCACTGTGTTCTCTCTGTTTAGGGGCGGCAGCGTAGCCTAGTGGTTAGAGCGTTGGACTAGTAACCGGAAGGTTGCGAGTTCAAACCCCCGAGCCGACAAGGTACAAATCTGTCGTTCTGCCCCTGAACAGGCAGTTAACCCACTGTTCCCAGGCCGTCATTGAAAATAAGAATATGTTCTTAACTGACTTGCCTGGTTAAATAAAGGTTAAATAAAAGGGCCAAATAGCATTCTAGTTTGCTCTGTTCTTTTGTTAATTACTTGACACATTGGAAATAATTATCTTTTTGTTTTCTCGTGATTTGGTTGGGTCTAATTGTGTTGTTGTCCTGGGGCTCTGTAGGACCTGCTTGCTTAGGGGACTCTTCTCCAGTTTCATCTCTCTGTAGGGGATGGCTTTGTTATGGAATGTTTGGGCATCGCTTCCTTTTAGGTGGTTGTCGAATTTAACCGCTCTTTTCTGGATTTTGATAATTAGTTCTGCTCAGCATGCATTATTTGGTGTTTTACGTACACAGGATATTTTTGCAGAATTCTAAATTTGGTGTTTGTTCCATTTTGTGAATTCTTGGTTGGTGAGCAGACCCAAGACCTCAACCATAAAGGGCAATGGATTCTTTAACTGATTCAAGTATTTTTAGCCAGATCCTAATTGGTATGTCAAGTTGTATGTTCCTTTTGATGGCGTAGAAGGCCCTTCTTGTCTTGTTTCTCAGTTGGTTCACAGCTCTGTGGAAGTTATCTGTGGCGCTGATGTTTAGGCCAAGGTATGTATAGTTTTTGTGTGCTCTAGGGCAACGGTGTCTAGATGGTATCCTTTTTTGGAATACCATTATTTTTGTCATACTGAGATTTACTGTCAGGGCCCAGGTCTGGCAGAATCTGTGCAGAAAATCTAGGTGCTGCTGTAGGCCCTGCTTGGTTGGTGACAGAAGCACCAGATCATCAGCAAACAGTAGACATTTGACTTCAGATTCTAGTAGGGTGAGGCCGGGTGCTGCAGACTGCTCTCTCTCTCTCCCTTTCTCTCTCTCCTGCCTGAACAGTCACTGCCAGACAGGCATGTTGAACAGGCTTGTAATCAGCTGCAAACCAGGTAACTCCATGGAATCGGTCAGTCTGCCACCTTTTGTGAAATAGTGGATTATAGCTGCAGGGTTGACACACAAGGACAGCTATGGCAACTGTACTGAGGTGTAATATGAAGCCATTGGTCGAAGTTCTGTTTTGTATAGGGTTATAGGACAGTGCTATTTGTGTCTACTTGTCTGTCTCAAATCAAATTCTATTTGTCAAATGCTTCGTAAACAATAGTCTGACTAACAGTGAAATGCTTACCGACAGGTCCCAACAATGCAGAGAAAAATAATAGAAAGTAAACATGTGATAATAAATACACAATAATAACATGGTACCAGTATTGACTCAATAATAACATGGCTATACACAGGGTACCAGTACTGAGTCAATAATAACATGGCTATGCACAGGGTACCAGTACTGAGTCAATAATAACATGGCTATACACAGGGTACCAGTACTGACTCAATAATAACATGGCTATACACAGGGTACCAGTACTGAGTCAATAATAACATGGCTATACACAGGGTACCAGTACTGAGTCAATAATAACATGGCTATACACAGGGTACCAGTACTGAGTCAATAATAACATGGCTATACACAGGGTACCAGTATTGACTCAATGATAACTAGGCTATATACAGGGTACCAGTACTGAGTCAATAATAACATGGCTATAGACAGGGTACCAGTACTGAGTCAATAATAACATGGCTATAGACAGGGTACCAGTACTGAGTCAATAATAACATGGTACCAGTATTGACTCAATGATAACATGGCTATACACAGGGTACCAGTACTGACTCAATAATAACATGGCTATACACAGGGTACCAGTACTGAGTCAATAATAACATGGCTATACACAGGGTACCAGTATTGACTCAATGATAACTAGGCTATATACAGGGTACCAGTACTGAGTCAATAATAACATGGCTATAGACAGGGTACCAGTACTGAGTCAATAATAACATGGTACCAGTATTGACTCAATGATAACATGGCTATACACAGGGTACCAGTACTGACTCAATAATAACATGGCTATACACAGGGTACCAGTACTGAGTCAATAATAACATGGTACCAGTATTGACTCAATGATAACATGGCTATACACAGGGTACCAGTACTGACTCAATAATAACATGGCTATACACAGGGTACCAGTACTGAGTCAATAATAACATGGTACCAGTATTGACTCAATGATAACATGGCTATACACAGGGTACCAGTACTGAGTCAATAATAACTAGGCTATATACAGGGTACCAGTACTGACTCAATGATAACTAGGCTATATACAGGGTACCAGTACTGAGTCAATAATAACATGGTACCAGTATTGACTCAATGATAACTAGGCTATATACAGGGTACCAGTACTGACTCAATGATAACTAGGCTATATACAGGGTACCAGTACTGACTCAATGATAACTAGGCTATATACAGGGTACCAGTACTGAGTCAATGATAACTAGGCTATATACAGGGTACCAGTACTGACTCAATGATAACTAGGCTATATACAGGGTACCAGTATTGACTCAATGATAACTAGGCTATATACAGGGTACCAGTACTGACTCAATGATAACTAGGCTATATACAGGGTACCAGTACTGAGTCAATAATAACAGGGTACCAGTATTGACTCAATGATAACTAGGCTATATACAGGGTACCAGTACTGACTCAATGATAACTAGGCTATATACAGGGTACCAGTACTGACTCAATGATAACTAGGCTATATACAGGGTACCAGTACTGAGTCAATAATAACATGGTACCAGTATTGACTCAATGATAACTAGGCTATATACAGGGTACCAGTATTGACTCAATGATAACATGGCTATACACAGGGTACCAGTATTGACTCAATGATAACTAGGCTATATACAGGGTACCAGTATTGACTCAATGATAACTAGGCTATATACAGGGTACCAGTATTGACTCAATGATAACTAGGCTATATACAGGGTACCAGTATTGACTCAATGATAACTAGGCTATATACAGGGTACCAGTATTGACTCAATGATAACTAGACTATATACAGGGTACCAGTACTGAGTCAATAATAACATGGTACCAGTATTGACTCAATGATAACTAGGCTATATACAGGGTACCAGTATTGACTCAATGATAACTAGGCTATATACAGGGTACCAGTACTGAGTCAATAATAACTGAGTCAATAATAACATGGCTATATACAGGGTACCAGTATTGACTCAATGATAACTAGGCTATATACAGGGTACCAGTACTGAGTCAATAATAACTGAGTCAATAATAACATGGCTATATACAGGGTACCAGTATTGACTCAATGATAACTAGGCTATATACAGGGTACCAGTACTGATTCATTAATAACTGAGTCAATAATAACATGGCTATACACAGGGTACCAGTACTGAGTCAATAATAACATGGTACCAGTATTGACTCAATGATAACTAGGCTATATACAGGGTACCAGTACTGATTCAATAATAACTAGGCTATATACAGGGTACCAGTACTGATTCAATAATAACAGGGTACCAGTATTGACTCAATGATAACTAGGCTATATACAGGGTACCAGTACTGAGTCAATAATAACTGACTCAATGATAACTAGGCTATATACAGGGTACCAGTACTGAGTCAATAATAACATGGCTATATACAGGGTACCAGTACTGAGTCAATAATAACATGGTACCAGTATTGACTCAATGATAACTAGGCTATATACAGGGTACCAGTACTGAGTCAATGATAACTAGGCTATATACAGGGTACCAGTATTGACTCAATAATAACTGAGTCAATAATAACATGGCTATACACAGGGTACCAGTATTGACTCAATGATAACTAGGCTATATACAGGGTACCAGTACTGACTCAATGATAACTGAGTCAATAATAACATGGCTATACACAGGGTACCAGTATTGACTCAATGATAACTAGGCTATATACAGGGTACCAGTACTGAGTCAATAATAACTGAGTCAATAATAACATGGTACCAGTATTGACTCAATGATAACTAGGCTATATACAGGGTACCAGTACTGATTCATTAATAACTGAGTCAATAATAACATGGCTATATACAGGGTACCAGTACTGATTCAATAATAACTGAGTCAATAGTAACTAGGCTATACACAGGGTACCAGTACTGATTCAATAATAACTGAGTCAATAATAACATGGCTATATACAGGGTACCAGTACTGAGTCAATAATAACTAGGCTATATACAGGGTACCAGTATTGACTCAATGATAACTAGGCTATATACAGGGTACCAGTATTGACTCAATGATAACTAGGCTATATACAGGGTACCAGTATTGACTCAATGATAACTAGGCTATATACAGGGTACCAGTACTGATTCATTAATAACTGAGTCAATAATAACATGGCTATATACAGGGTACCAGTACTGAGTCAATAATAACATGGCTATATACAGGGTACCAGTACTGAGTCAATAATAACTGAGTCAATAATAACATGGCTATATACAGGGTACCAGTACTGAGTCAATAATAGCTGAGTCAATAATAACATGGCTATATACAGGGTACCAGTACTGAGTCTATAATAACATGGCTATATACAGGGTACCAGTACTGAGTCAATAATAACTGAGTCAATAATAACATGGCTATATACAGGGTACCAGTACTGAGTCAATAATAGCTGAGTCAATAATAACATGGCTATATACAGGGTACCAGTACTGAGTCAATAATAGCTGAGTCAATAATAACATGGCTATACACAGGGTACCAGTACTGAGTCAATAATAACATGGCTATACACAGGGTACCAGTACTGAGTCAATAATAGCATGGCTATGCACAGGGTACCAGTACTGAGTCAATAATAACATGGCTATACACAGGGTACCAGTACTGAGTCAATAATAACATGGCTATACACAGGGTACCAGTACTGAGTCAATAATAGCTGAGTCAATAATAACATGGCTATACACAGGGTACCAGTACTGAGTCAATAATAACATGGCTATACACAGGGTACCAGTACTGAGTCAATAATAGCTGAGTCAATAATAACATGGCTATACACAGGGTACCAGTACTGAGTCAATAATAACATGGCTATACACAGGGTACCAGTACTGAGTCAATAATAGCTGAGTCAATAATAACATGGCTATATACAGGGTACCAGTACTGAGTCAATAATAACATGGTACCAGTATTGACTCAATGATAACTAGGCTATACACAGGGTACCAGTACTGAGTCAATAATAACTGACTCAATGATAACTAGGCTATATACAGGGTACCAGTACTGATTCAATAATAACCGAGTCAATAATAACATGGCTATACACAGGGTACCAGTACTGAGTCTATAATAACATGGCTATGCACAGGGTACCAGTACTGAGTCAATAATAACATGGCTATGCACAGGGTACCAGTACTGAGTCAATAATAACATGGCTATATACAGGGTACCAGTACTGAGTCAATAATAACATGGCTATACACAGGGTACCAGTACTGAGTCAATAATAACATGGCTATACACAGGGTACCAGTACTGAGTCAATAATAACATGGCTATACACAGGGTACCAGTACTGAGTCAATAATAACATGGCTATAGACAGGGTACCAGTACTGAGTCAATAATAACATGGCTATACACAGGGTACCAGTACCCTGTGCAGGGGAACGAGTTAATAACTTGGCCATATACATGGGGAAACTGTACTGAGTGTGTGTGTAGGGGTATGAGGTAATTGAGGAAGATGCTGTATGTACAGTTGAAGTCGGAAGTTTACATACACCTTAGCCAAATACATTTGAACTGGGGTTTTCACAGTTCCTGACATTTAATCATGGTAAAAATTCCCTGTCTTAGGTCAGTTAAGATCACCACTTCATTTTAAGAATGTAAAATGTCAGAATAATAGTAGAGAGAATGATTTATTTCAGCTTTAATTTCTTTCATCACATTCCCAGTGGGTCAGAAGTTTACATACACTCAATTACTATTTGGTAGGATTGCCTTTAAATAGTTTAACAAGAAATTTGTGGAGTGGTTAAAAAACAAGTTTTAATGACTCCAACCTAAGTGTATGTAAACTTCCGACTTCAACTGTACATATAACTAGGAATAAAGTGGCCAGTCAACAGGATGGATAACAAACAGTACCAGCAGCTTATGTGATGAGTCAAAGTTAGTGCAAAAAGGGTCAATGCAAGTAGTCCGGATAACTATGTAGCAGTTTTATGGCTTGGGGTTAGAAGCTGTTCAGGATCCTCTTATTTCTACACTTAGTGCATTGGTACCACTTGCCGTGTGGTAGCAGAGAGAACACTCTATGACTTGGGAGGCTGCAGTCTTTGACATTTTTTAGGGCCTCCCTCTGACACCGCCTGGTATTGAGGTCCTGGTTGACAGGGCGCTCGGCCCCAGCAATTTACTGGTCTGCGCGCGCTACCCTCTGTAGCGCCTTGCGGTCAGATGCCAAACAGTTGCCATACCAAGTGGTGATGCAGCCAGTAAAAATGCTCTCAATGGTGCAGCTGTATAACTTTGAGGTCTGAGAGCCCAGTCAAATATTTTCATCCTCCTGAGTGGAAGAGGTGTTTTTTTAAAGTTTTTTTTTATGCACGACTGTTGGTGTGATAGATCCTTAGGGATTTGGACACTGAGGAACTCTCAATCTGCTCCACTACAGCCATGTCAATGTGACTGGGGCGTGCTCAGCCCTCCATTTCCTGTAGTCCAAGATCTGCTCTTTTGTCTTGCTGACGTTGAGGGAGAGGTTGTCCTGGCACTACACTACACTGCCAAGCCTCTGACCTCCTCCCTATAGAGACGGTCTCATTGTTGTCGGTGATGAGGCCTACCACTGTTGTGTTGTCTGCCAACTTAATGATGGCGTTGGAATCATGCGCGGCCGTACAGTCTTGAGCGGAGTACAGGAGGGGACTAAGCACGCTCCCCTGTGGGGCCCTCGTGTTGATGTGTTGTTGCCTACCCTCACCACCTGGGGGTGGTCCGTAAAAGTCCAGGATCCATTTGCAGAGAGTGGTGTTCAGTCCCAGGGTCCTTGGCTTTGTGATGCGCTTGGTGGGACCTGTGGTGTTGAACACTGAGCTGTAGTCAATGAACAGCATTCTCACGTAGGTGTTCCTTTTGTCCAGGTGGGAAAGGGCAGTGTTGGAGTGCAATAGAGATGCGTCATCTGTGGATCTTTTGGGGCAGTATGTGAATTGGATTGGTCTGGGATGACCAGCCTTTTAAAGCATTCAATGGCCACAGATGTGCGTGCTATGGGGTGATGGTGATTTAGATTTAGGTGATTTAGGTTATATATTTGGTCAGGCCAGGGTGTGACATGGGTTTATTGTTGTGTTTCGTATTGGGGTTTTGTAGGCATTGGGATTGCGGCTGAGTAGGGGTGTAGCATAGGTTTGGCTGCCTGAGGCGGTTCTCAATCAGAGTCAGGTGATTCTCGTTGTCTCTGATGGGGAACCGTATTTAGGTAGCCTGGGTTTCACTTTGTATTTCGTGAGTGATTGTTCCTGTCTCAGTGTAAGTGTTCACCAGATAGGCTGTAATTAGGTTTTCACGTTCCGTTTGTTGTTTTGTATTTGTATAAGTTATTTCATGTATCGCGATTCATTCATTAAAGAACATGAGAAACAACCACGCTGCATTTCGGTCCGACTCTCTTTCGACGAACGAACGCCGTTACAGTCATGTGAAATCCATCGATTAGAGGCTAATTAATTTATTTCAATTGACTGATTTCCTTATATGAACTGTAACTTAGTAAAAAAAACATTTTTACATGTTACGTTTTTATATACTTGTTCAATATATTTACCATGTGTTTATCTATATTTTTCATAGCTGTCTATTTACCACCACAAACCAATGCTGGTATTAAGACCACATGAGTGTGAGCTGTATAGATCCATGAGCAAACAAGAGAATGTTCACCCAGAGTTTCTGTTTTACCTCAGTTCTACCAGCATGTTGCGCAGGTCACAACTCTAAATCACCTTCACTCCACACACACAAACGCATACAAAGCTCTCCCTCGCCCAACATTTGGCAAATCTGACCATAACTCTGTCTCCTTGATACCTACGTACAAGGAAAAACTCACAGAGGAAGTACCAGTCAAGCACTCAATACGGAAGTGGTCTGATGAAGCGGATGCTAAATAGTTCAGGCTTAACAGATACAGTGCCTTGCAAAAGTATTTATCCCCCTTGGCATTTTTCCTACAACCTGTAATTAAAATTGATTTTTATTTGGATTTCATGTATTGGTCATACAAAAAATAGTCCTAATTGGTGAAATGAAATGAAAAAATGAACTGTAATCATAAAAAATGAAAGTGTTGAGTTCATATGTATTCATCCCCTAAATAAGATCTGGTGCAACCAATTCCCTTCAGAAGTCACATAAATAGATTGCACACAGGTGGACTTTATTTAACCAAGTGTCACATGATCTATTACATGATTTCAGTTTATATACACCTGTTCTGAAAGGCCCCAGAGTCTGCAACACCACCAAGCAAGAGGCACCACCAAACAAGCGGCAGCATGAAGACCAAGGAGCTCTCCAAACAGGTCAGGGACAAAGTTGTGGAGAAGTACAGATCAGGGTTGGGTTATGAAAAATATCTGAAACTTTGAACATCCCACACAGCACCATTAAATCATTATTAAAAAATGGAAAGAATATGGCACCACAACAAACCTGCCAAGAGAGGGCCACTCACGGACCAGGAAAGGAGGGCATTAATCAGAGAAGCAACAAAGAGACCAAAGATAACCCTGAAGGAGCTGCAAAGCTCCATAGCGGAGATTGGATCATCTGTCCATAGGACCAGTTTAAGCCGTACACTCCACAGAGCGGGGCTTTACAGAAGAGGGTCCAGAAAAATGCAAAAAAAATAAAATAATAAGCAAACGTGTTTGGTTTTCACCAAAAGGCATGTGGGAGACTCCCCAAACATGTGGAAGATTGTACTCTGGTCAGACAAGACTAAAATGGAGCTTTTTGGCCATCATGGAAAACGCTATGTCTGGCGCAAACACATCTCTCATCACCCCGAGAACACCATCCCCACAGTGAAGCATGGTGGTGGCAGCATCATGCTGTGGGGATGTTTTTCATCAGCAGGGACTGGGAAACTGGTCAGAATTGAAGGAATTTATGGATGACTGTGAATACAGGGACATTCTTGAGGGAAACCTGTTTCAGTCTTCCAGAGATCTGAGACTGGGACAGAGGTTCACCTTCCAGCAGGATAATGACCCTAAGCATACTGCTTAAGCAACACTCAAGTGGTTTAAGGGTAAACATTTAAATGTCTTGGAATGGCCTTGTCAAAGCCCAGACCTCAATCCAATTGAGAATTTGTGGTATGACTGAAAGATTGCTGTACACCAGCGGAACCCATCCAACTTGAAGGAGCTGGAACGGTTTTGCCTTGAAGAATGGGCAAAAATCCCAATGGCTAGATGTGCCAAGCTTATAGAGACATACCCCAAGAGACTTGCAGCTGTAATTGCTGCAAAAGATGTCTCTACAAAGTATTGACTTTGGGGTGGGGTGAATTGTTAAGCACACTCAAGTTTTCCGTTTTTTTGTCTTATTTCTTGTTTCACAATAAAATATATTTTACATCTTCAAAGTGGTAGGCATGTAAATCAAATGATACAACCCACCCCCCCCAAAATCAATTTTTATTCCAGCAAAATAGGAAAAATGTGAAGGACTGTTTTGCTTGTGCAGACTGGAATATGTTCCGGGATTCATCCGATGACGTTGAGGAGTTTATCAGTCACCAGCTTCCTGTGCGCTAAACTCTGCCCAACTAAATAATAAAGAATGTTGGACATAATATTTTGGGCATCCTGGGGAGGTTATAGTGTGCCTCCCAAATGGCACTCTATTCCCCATAGGTCTCTGGTCTAAAGTAGTGCACTATGTAGGGAGTAGGGTGCCATAGGGCTCTGGTCAAAAGTAGTGCACTATATAGGGAATAGGGTGCCATAGGGCTCTGGTCAAAAGTAGTGCATTATTTGTGACCACACCCCAAATCTAATGAGATGACCTTAACTGTAAATGTAGGTTTTTGTCATCAGCCATTGACCTTAAATGAATTGTGTTTAAATCAATTATCAAAATGAAAAGGAACCAATAAATACATTTACTCAAAAATTGTCACATATTTTGGTGAATCTGTCTTTGAATACCATTGCAAATTGCCTGGACCACAGTTGATAGGACATCTCAGGAAGCTAATGAGCTTCGATAAAGACTGTTAATGCAAGACCCACACACAAAACAGACGCACCCCCCAGCTGCCTGCTAGATTGACAACTCAAGACGACACCCCACACTACGTGCGTTACATACCTCCCCCAAGGCCTTTCCCATGTACCCACATGCACATCGATCCAGTTCTGTAGTAGAATCAGCACGTTTCCTTGATGAATAGGTTGTCGTGTTGTCAGGAGGTAATGTTTTTAGGTTACTTACACAGGGCAGTGTTGTGAGTGGAAAGTTAGAGGGCTGGAATTGTTTCATCTCACCGGACTTCCTGTTCAACTGAGAAACACATCAGATCAGTGAGTCCTGGACTGGGTACAGTATAGCACAGTTGGCACAAACCAGCCTACCTGAGAAACCCACTAGGTCATGTGTCAGGGGTTCAATGTGATTAAAACTTTGACAGCCAGATAATGTGTGGATTTCTCTGGATGTTTACCAAACCAGTTACTGTCCTCCGCCCACTCCATTTCAGTAGGCCTACAGTACATCATGAATTAGTAAGTTTGCGAAACTGATTTCGGTGCTGCTGTAACCAGTCCTCTCCCTCAAATCCCTGGAGAACTAAATGGCGATTTTATAAGCTAGGTGTCTATGTTGTGCTTCCTGTTGCTATTAACCAGGCCTCTCTGAACGTTTTAATTTGACCAGCGATATAGGTGCAGCAGGCAGCGTCTGGAGTTGAATATAGACAGACACACCCCTTACTTGAAATGCAGCCCGGTTCTTCCTGCTTGTACTAATACACTACACCCCCCCCCTCGCTGCTTGAAGGACAAACCAGATCGTGCTGATAAAGCAGCGGGTGTCCGTCCTATCTTCCCTGGCCACTGAACATAAGCCGTAACGTCCTATCTTCCCTGACCAGAGAACATCAGCCGTAACGTCCTATCTTCCCTGAACACAGAATATCAGCCGTAACGTCCTATCTTCCCTGAACACAGAATATCAGCCGTAACGTCCTATCTTCCCTGACCACAGAACATCAGCCGTAACGTCCTATCTTCCCTGACCACAGAACATCAGCCGTAACGTCCTATCTTCCCTGACCACAGAACATCAGCCGTAACGTCCTATCTTCCCTGACCACAGAACATCAGCCGTAACGTCCTATCTTCCCTGACCACAGAACATCAGCCGTAACGTCCTATCTTCCCTGACCACAGAACATCAGCCGTAACGTCCTATCTTCCCTGACCAGAGAACATCAGCCGTAACGTCCTATCTTCCCTGACCACAGAACATCAGCCGTAACGTCCTATCTTCCCTGACCACAGAACATCAGCCGTAACGTCCTTTCTTCCCTGACCACAGAACATCAGCCATAACGTCCTATCTTCCCTGACCAGAGAACATCAGCCGTAACGTCCTATCTTCCCTGACCACAGAACATCAGCCATAACGTCCTATCTTCCCTGACCACAGAACATCAGCCGTAACGTCCTATCTTCCCTGACCAGAGAACATCAGCCGTAACGTCCTATCTTCCCTGACCACAGAACATCAGCCGTAACGTCCTATCTTCCCTGACCACAGAACATCAGCCGTAACGTCCTATCTTCCCTGACCACAGAACATCAGCCGTAACGTCCTATCTTCCCTGACCACAGAACATCAGCCGTAACGTCCTATCTTCCCTGACCACAGAATATCAGCCGTAACGTCCTATCTTCCCTGACCAGAGAACATCAGCCGTAACGTCCTATCTTCCCTGACCAGAGAACATCAGCCGTAACGTCCTATCTTCCCTGACCACAGAACATCAGCCGTAACGTCCTATCTTCCCTGACCAGATAACATCAGCCGTAATGTCCTATCTTCCCTGACCAGAGAACATCAGCCGTAACGTCCTATCTTCCCTGACCACTGAACATCAGCCGTAACGTCCTATCTTCCCTGACCACAGAACATCAGCCGTAACGTCCTATCTTCCCTGACCACAGAACATCAGCCGTAATGTCCTATCTTCCCTGACCAGTCTTCCCTGACCACAGAACATCTTCCCTGACCACAGAACATCAGCCGTAACGTCCTATCTTCCCTGACCACAGAACATCAGCCGTAACGTCCTATCTTCCCTGACCAGAGAACATCAGCCGTAACGTCCTATCTTCCCTGACCAGAGAACATCAGCCGTAACGTCCTATCTTCCCTGACCACAGAACATCAGCCGTAACGTCCTATCTTCCCTGACCACAGAACATCAGCCGTAACGTCCCTATCTTCCCTGACCACAGAACATCAGCCGTAACGTCCTATCTTCCCTGACCAGAGAACATCAGCCGTAACGTCCTATCTTCCCTGACCACAGAACATCAGCCGTAACGTCCTATCTTCCCTGACCACAGAACATCAGCCGTAACGTCCTATCTTCCCTGACCAGAGAACATCAACCGTAACGTCCTATCTTCCCTGACCACAGAACATCAGCCGTAACGTCCTATCTTCCCTGACCAGATAACATCAGCCGTAACGTCCTATCTTCCCTGACCAGAGAACATCAGCCGTACCACGTCCTATCTTCCCTGACCACTGAACATCAGCCGTAACGTCCTATCTTCCCTGACCACAGAACATCAGCCGTAACGTCCTATCTTCCCTGACCACAGAACATCAGCCGTAACGTCCTATCTTCCCTGACCACAGAACATCAGCCGTAACGTCCTATCTTCCCTGACCACAGAACATCAGCCGTAACGTCCTATCTTCCCTGACCAGAGAACATCAGCCGTAACGTCCTATCTTCCCTGACCAGAGAACATCAGCCGTAACGTCCTATCTTCCCTGACCACAGAACATCAGCCGTAACGTCCTATCTTCCCTGACCACAGAACATCAGCCGTAACGTCCTATCTTCCCTGACCACAGAACATCAGCCGTAACGTCCTATCTTCCCTGACCAGAGAACATCAGCCGTAACGTCCTATCTTCCCTGACCACAGAACATCAGCCGTAACGTCCTATCTTCCCTGACCACAGAACATCAGCCGTAACGTCCTATCTTCCCTGACCAGATAACATCAGCCGTAACGTCCTATCTTCCCTGACCAGAGAACATCAGCCGTAACGTCCTATCTTCCCTGACCACTGAACATCAGCCGTAACGTCCTATCTTCCCTGACCACAGAACATCAGCCGTAACGTCCTATCTTCCCTGACCACAGAACATCAGCCGTAACGTCCTATCTTCCCTGACCACAGAACATCAGCCGTAACGTCCTATCTTCCCTGACCACAGAACATTAGCCGACCAGAGAACATCAACGTCCTATCTTCCCTGACCAGAGAACATCAGCCGTAACGTCCTATCTTCCCTGACCAGAGAACATCAGCCGTAACGTCCTATCTTCCCTGACCACAGAACATCAGCCGTAACGTCCTATCTTCCCTGACCACAGAACATCAGCCGTAACGTCCTATCTTCCCTGACCACAGAACATCAGCCGTAACGTCCTATCTTCCCTGACCAGAGAACATCATCCGTAACGTCCTATCTTCCCTGACCACAGAACATCAGCCGTAACGTCCTATCTTCCCTGACCACAGAACATCAGCCGTAACGTCCTATCTTCCCTGACCAGAGAACATCAACCGTAACGTCCTATCTTCCCTGACCACAGAACATCAGCCGTAACGTCCTATCTTCCCTGACCACAGAACATCAGCCGTAACGTCCTATCTTCCCTGACCAGAGAACATCAACCGTAACGTCCTATCTTCCCTGACCACAGAACATCAGCCGTAACGTCCTATCTTCCCTGACCAGAGAACATCAGCCGTACCACTTCCCTGAGAACATCAGCCGTAACGTCCTATCTTCCCTGACTACAGAACATCAGCCGTATCCTATCTTCCCTGACCACAGAACATCAGCTGTAACGTCCTATCTTCCCTGACCACAGAACATCAGCTGTAACGTCCTATTTTCCCTGACCACAGAACATCAGCCGTAACGTCCTATCTTCCCTGACCACAGAACATCAGCCGTAACGTCCTATCTTCCCTGACCACTGAATATCAGCCGTAACGTCCTATCTTCCCTGACCACAGAACATCAGCCGTAACGTCCTATCTTCCCTGACCACAGAACATCAGCCGTAACGTATCCTATCTTCCCTGACCAGAGAACATCAGCCGTAACGTCCTATCTTCCCTGACCAGAGAACATCAGCCGTAACGTCCTATCTTCCCTGACCACAGAACATCAGCCGTAACGTCCTATCTTCCCTGACCACAGAACATCAGCCGTAACGTCCTATCTTCCCTGACCACAGAACATCAGCCGTAACGTCCTATCTTCCCTGACCAGAGAACATCAGCCGTAACGTCCTATCTTCCCTGACCACAGAACATCAGCCGTAACGTCCTATCTTCCCTGACCACAGAACATCAGCCGTAACGTCCTATCTTCCCTGACCAGATAACATCAGCCGTAACGTCCTATCTTCCCTGACCAGAGAACATCAGCCGTAACGTCCTATCTTCCCTGACCACTGAACATCAGCCGTAACGTCCTATCTTCCCTGACCACAGAACATCAGCCGTAACGTCCTATCTTCCCTGACCACAGAACATCAGCCGTAACGTCCTATCTTCCCTGACCACAGAACATCAGCCGTAACGTCCTATCTTCCCTGACCACAGAACATTAGACCACTGAACGCCGTCCCTATCTTCCCTGACCAGAGAACATCAGCCGTAACGTCCTATCTTCCCTGACCAGAGAACATCAGCCGTAATGTCCTATCTTCCCTGACCACAGAACATCAGCCGTAACGTCCTATCTTCCCTGACCACAGAACATCAGCCGTAACGTCCTATCTTCCCTGACCACAGAACATCAGCCGTAACGTCCTATCTTCCCTGACCAGAGAACATCATCCGTAACGTCCTATCTTCCCTGACCACAGAACATCAGCCGTAACGTCCTATCTTCCCTGACCACAGAACATCAGCCGTAACGTCCTATCTTCCCTGACCAGAGAACATCAACCGTAACGTCCTATCTTCCCTGACCACAGAACATCAGCCGTAACGTCCTATCTTCCCTGACCACAGAACATCAGCCGTAACGTCCTATCTTCCCTGACCAGAGAACATCAACCGTAACGTCCTATCTTCCCTGACCACAGAACATCAGCCGTAACGTCCTATCTTCCCTGACCAGAGAACATCAGCCGTAACGTCCTATCTTCCCTGACCACAGAACATCAGCCGTAACGTCCTATCTTCCCTGACTACAGAACATCAGCCGTAACGAACATCCTATCTTCCCTGACCACAGAACATCAGCTGTAACGTCCTATCTTCCCTGACCACAGAACATCAGCTGTAACGTCCTATTTTCCCTGACCACAGAACATCAGCCGTAACGTCCTATCTTCCCTGACCACAGAACATCAGCCGTAACGTCCTATCTTCCCTGACCACAGAACATCAGCCGTAACGTCCTATCTTCCCTGACCACAGAACATCAGCCGTAACGTCCTATCTTCCCTGACCACAGAACATCAGCCGTAACGTCCTATCTTCCCTGACCAGAGAACATCAGCCGTAACGTCCTATCTTCCCTGACCAGAGAACATCAGCCGTAACGTCCTATCTTCCCTGACCACAGAACATCAGCCGTAACGTCCTATCTTCCCTGACCACAGAACATCAGCCGTAACGTCCTATCTTCCCTGACCAGAGAACATCAGCCGTAACGTCCTATCTTCCCTGACCACAGAACATCAGCCGTAACGTCCTATCTTCCCTGACCACAGAACATCAGCCGTAACGTCCTATCTTCCCTGACCACAGAACATCAGCCGTAACGTCCTATCTTCCCTGACCACAGAACATCAGCCGTAACGTCCTATCTTCCCTGACCACAGAACATCAGCCGTAACGTCCTATCTTCCCTGACCACAGAACATCAGCCGTAATTCTATACTGAACAAAAATATAAACACAACATGTAAAGTATTGGTCCCATGTTTCATGAGCAAAGATAAAAGTTCTCTCTAAAATGTTCCATACACACAAAAAGCTTTTCTCATTTTGTGCACATTTGTTTACATCCCAAAGCATTTCTCCTTTGACAAGATATGCCACTCCTGTCAGTTTGATGGATTATAAAGAAGCTGATAACACAGCATGATCATTAAACGTGCACCTTTGGGCCTCCCGGGTGGCGCAGTGGTTAAGCGCACTGTACTGCAGCGCCAGTTGTGCCACCAGATACTCTGGGTTTGCGCCCAGGCTCTGTCGTAACCGGCCGCAACCGGGAGGTCCGTGGGGCGACGCACAATTGGCCTAGCGTCGTCCGGGTTAGGGAGGGTTTGGCAGGTAGGGATGTCCTTGTCTCATCGCGCACCAGCAACTCCTGTGGCGGGCCGGGCTCGGTGCGCGCTAACCAAGGTTGCCAGGTGCACAGTGTTTCCTCCGACACATTGTTGCGGCTGGCTTCCCGGTTGGATGCGTGCTGTGTTAAGAAGCAGTGCGGCTTGGTTGGGTTGTGTATCGGAGGACGGCATGACTTTCAACCTTCGTCTCTCCCGAGCCCGTACGGGAGTTGTAGCAATGAGACACGGTAGTAGCTACTAAACAATTGGATACCACGAAATTGGGGAGAAAAAGGGGTAAAAGAAAAACGTGCACCTTGTGCTGCGGGGGAAAAAGGCCACTCTAAAATGTGTGGTTTTGTCAATGCAAATGGCATGTTGACTGCAGGAATGTCCACCAGAGCTGTTGCCGGAAAATTGCATTTACATTTCTCTACCACAAGCTGCCTCCTATGTCGTTTTAGAGAATTTGGCAGTATGTCCAACCGGCCTCACAACCGCAAACCATGTATAACCACACTACATGATCTCCACATCCGGCTTCTTCACCTGCGGGATCGCCCACGCTCCAGCAGGTATATCTCACTGGTCATCCCCAAAGCCTTTCCTTCCAGTTCTCTGCTGCCAATGACTGGAACGAATTGCAAAAATCACTGAAGTTGGAGACTTCTATCTCCCACACTAACTTCAAGCAATGGCTGTCAGAGCAGCTTACTGATCGCTGCAGAGCCCATCTGTTAATAGCCCATCCAACCAACTACCTCGCCACTATGGCCTATTTATTGCCTTACCTTCATACTAGATTTGCACACAGTATACAAATGTTCTATTGTGTTATTGACTGTACGTGTGTTTATCCCATGTGTAACTGTTGTTTTATCTTGGCCAGGTTGCGGTTGTAAATGAGAGCTTGTTCTCAACTGGCCTAACTGGTTAAATAAAGGTGAAATAAAAAATTAAAGTCTGAGGGGGGTGGGTGCTGAGGAGTATTTCTGTCTGTATTAAATCCCTTTTGTTGGGATAAACTCATTCTGATTGGCTGGTCCTGGCTCCCCAGTGGGTGGGAATATGCCCAACCATGGCTGTGCCCCTGCCTCGTCATGTGAAATCTATAGATTAAGGCCTAATGAATTTATTTCAGTTGACGGATTTCTTTATATGAACTGTTTCTCAGTAAATTCTTTGAAGTTTTTGCATGTTGCGTTTATATTTTTGTTCAGTATATTTCCAAATGTGTGTTCTCATGGCTCTCTTGTCCCTCTGCAGCAGACCTATGGTGAGCAATGCCCTAAACTATAGTATTGTAACTGTGTATTCCACCTCTCTGTATTTCAGTTCTACCTACAGGACACTAAGAGTAGTAACGGGACGTTCATCAACAGCCAGCGTCTGAGCCGGGGTTCCGAGGAGAGTCCTCCCTGTGAGGTCCTCTCTGGTGACTTCATCCAGTTCGGTGTGGACGTCACAGAGAACACCCGTAAAGGTACACACCGATGATGTCTGCTGTACAGTTGAAGTCTGAAGTTTTTTCCAACAATTGTTTACAGACAGATTATTTCACTTATAATTTACTGTATCACAATTCCAGTGGGTCAGAAGTTTACATACACTAGTTGACTGTGCCTTTAAACAGCTTGGAAAATTCAAGAAAATTACGTCATGGCTTTAGAAGCTTCTGATAGGCTAATTGACATAATTTGAGTCAATTGGAGGTGTACCTGTGGATGTATTTCAAGGCCTACCTTCAAACTCAGTGCCTCTTTGCTTGACATCATGGGGAAATAAAAATAAATCAGCCAAGACCTCAGAAAAAAAGTTGTAGACCTCCATAAGTCTGGTTCATCCTTGGGAGAAATTTCCAAACGCCTGAAGGTACCACGCTCATCTGTACAAACAATAATACACAAGTATTAACAACATGGGACCATGACAGGAAGGTGACGTGTTCTGTCTTCTAGAGATAAATGTACTTTGGTGCGAAAAGTGCAAATCAATTCCAGAACTACAGTGAAGGACATTGTGAAGATGCTGGAGGAAACCGGTACAAAAGTATCTATATCCACAGTAAAACGAGTTCTATATCGACATAACCTGAAAGGCTGCTCAGCAAGGAAGAAGCCACTGCTCCAAAACCGCCATAAAAAGCTAGACTACAGTTTGCAACTGCACATGGGGACAAATATCGTACTAGTTAGAGAATTGTCCTCTGGTCTGATGAAACAAAAATAGAACTGTTTGGCCATAATGACCATCGTTATGTTTGGAGGAAAAAGGGGGATTCTTGCAAGCCAAAGAACACCATCCCAACTGTGAAGCACGGGGGTGGCAGCATCATGTTGTGGGGGTGCTTTGCTGCAGGAGGGACTGGTGCACTTCACAAAATAGATGACATCATGAGGTCGGAAAAGTATGGAAGTTGAAGCTTGGTCACAAATGGGTCTTCCGGAATGGACAATGACCCCAAGCATACTTGGGGGTGGCAGCGTAGCCAAGTGGTTAGAGCGTTGGACTAGTAACCGAAAGGTTGCAAGATCTAATCCCCGAGCTGACAATATGTCATTCTGCCCCTGAACAAGGCAGTTAACCCACTGTTTCTAGACCATCGTTGAAAATAAGAATTTGTTCTCAACTGACTTGGCTTAAGAACTGCAAAGTCAAGGTATTGGATTGGCCATCACGAAGCCCTGACCTCAATCATACATTGAACATTTGTGGGCAGAACTGAAAAGCATGTGTGAGCAAGGAGACCTACAAACCTGACTCAGTTACACCAGCTCTGTCAGGAGGAATGGGCCAAAATTCACCCAATTTATTGAAGGAAGCTTGTGGAAGGCTACCCAAAACGTTTGACCCAATTTAAACAATTTAAAGGCAATGCTACCAAATACTTATTGAGTGTATGTAGACTTCTGACCCACTGGGAATGTGATGAAATAAATGTATTTAGAATTCACTTAACCAGCATGGCTACCACTGCATTCTGCAGGGATATACCATCCCGTCTGGTTTGGGCTTAGTGGGAATGTCATTTGTTTTTCAACAGGACAATGACACATCTCTAGGCTGTGTAAGAGCTATTTGACCAATAAGGAGAGTGATGGAGTGCTGCATCAGATTTTTATTTATTTATTTTTATTTTTTTATTTCACCTTTATTTAACCAGGTAGGCTAGTTGAGAACAAGTTCTCATTTGCAACTGCGACCTGGCCAAGATAAAGCATAGCAGTGTGAACAGACAACACAGAGTTACACATGGAGTAAACAATTAGCAAGTCAATAACACAGTAGAAAAAAATGGGCAGTCTATATACAATGTGTGCAAAAGGCATGAGGAGGTAGGCGAATAATACAATTTTGCAGATTAACACTGGAGTGATAAATGATCAGATGGGCATGTACAGGTAGAGATATTGGTGTGCAAAAGAGCAGAAAAGTAAATAAATAAAAACAGTATAAAAACAGTATGGGAATGAGGTAGGTGAAAAAGGGTGAGCTATTTACCTATAGACTATGTACAGCTGCAGCGATCGGTTAGCTGCTCGGATAGCTGATGTTTGAAGTTGGAGAGGGAGATAAAAGTCTCCAACTTCAGCGATTTTTGCAATTCGTTCCAGTCACAGGCAGCAGAGTACTGGAACGAAAGGCGGCCAAATGAGGTGTTGGCTTTAGGGATGATCAGTGAGATACACCTGCTGGAGCGCGTGCTACGGATGGGTGTTGCCATCGTGACCAGTGAGCTGAGATAAGGCGGAGCTTTACCTAGCATGGACTTGTAGATGACCTGGAGCCAGTGGGTCTGGCGACGAATATGTAGTGAGGGCCAGCCGACTAGAGCATACAAGTCGCAGTGGTGGGTGGTATAAGGTGCTTTAGTGACAAAACGGATGGCACTGTGATAGACTGCATCCAGTTTGCTGAGTAGAGTGTTGGAAGCCATTTTGTAGATGACATCGCCGAAGTCGAGGATCGGTAGGATAGTCAGTTTTACTAGGGTAAGCTTGGCAGCGTGAGTGAAGGAGGCTTTGTTGCGGAATAGAAAGCCGACTCTGGATTTGATTTTTGATTGGAGATGTTTGATGTGAGTCTGGAAGGAGAGTTTGCAGTCTAGCCAGACACCTAGGTACTTATAGATGTCCACATATTCAAGGTTGGAACCATCCAGGGTGGTGATGCTAGTCGGGCATGCGGGTGCAGGCAGCGATCGGTTGAAAAGCATGCATTTGGTTTTACTCGCGTTTAAGAGCAGTTGGAGGCCACGGAAGGAGTGCTGTATGGCATTGAAGCTCGTTTGGAGGTTTGATAGCACAGTGTCCAATGACGGGCCGAAAGTATATAGAATGGTGTCGTCTGCGTAGAGGTGGATCAGGGAATCGCCCGCAGCAAGAGCAACATCATTGATATATACAGAGAAAAGAGTCGGCCCGAGAATTGAACCCTGTGGCACCCCCATAGAGACTGCCAGAGGACCGGACAGCATGCCCTCTGATTTGACACACTGAACTCTGTCTGCAAAGTAATTGGTGAACCAGGCAAGGCAGTCATCCGAGAAACCGAGGCTGTTGAGTCTGCCGATAAGAATTTGGTGATTGACAGAGTCGAAAGCCTTGGCGAGGTCGATGAAGACGGCTGCACAGTACTGTCTTTTATCGATGGCGGTTATGATATCATTTAGTACCTTGAGTGTGGCTGAGGTGCACCCGTGACCGGCTCGGAAACCAGATTGCACAGCGGAGAAGGTACGGTGGGATTCGAGATGGTCAGTGACCTGTTTGTTGACTTGGCTTTCGAAGACCTTAGATAGGCAGGGCAGGATGGATATAGGTCTATAGCAGTTTGACCAGATGACCTGCCTCCACAATTCCCTGACCTCAACTCAATTGAGAGGGTTTGGGATGAGTTGGACTGCAGAGTGAAGGAAAAGCAGCTAACAAGTTCTCAGCACATGTGAGAACTCCTTTAAGACAGTTGGAATTGCATTCCAGGTGAAGCTGGTTGAGAGAATGCCAAGAGTGTGCAAAGCTGTCAAAGGCAAAGGATGGCTACTTTGAAGAACCTCAAATATAAAATACATTTTGATTTGTTTAACACTTTTTTTTGGTGCGTGTTATGCTGCTGGCCATTTTAAAATGCACGGTTAGGCTATGATGTAAGCATCTTGGCAGGGAGTCAAGGGTGTGTGTGTGTACACGTGCGCTCTCTGAGGAGAGGAGTGTTTTGGAGAGTTGACAGACTGCAGTAGTGTCTGATTGCAGCTGTGTTGAAATGAGAACACATGAAATGGCTGCTTTCTTCACGATGCAACAATAGCTTCTTAGCAACTCAACTACACTATATTAGCTTTTTGGTGCTATCCAGATTTCCATACCATTTCTGGACCATTCCGGGGTATATACGATATTACCTAATGTGCACACAAGGGATGCTATTTTGGCAACAGGGATCTTGATCCAGGAGGGGTTTGAATGTCTCTGCTGTAACCAAGAAGCTTGACATTAATATCTAGCCATTTAGCTAGCAAGTTAGCAAACCAAATGTATAGCAGGAGCCCTAAGCTGGATATAATTTGACACTTTTTAGATTTCTTATATAGTTACACTTCATAGTTATAAGCAGTTCTGTAGCATGCACACTGCCTCAAATGTATTTATTATTTTAAACTGTATTGTCAATTTTGAAATACCCCAGTGTATGGTTTAAACAGTATATTGCCCAAGCCTACACTATTTCATCACAGCTTCTTGGTATCTGATGGGTGAAGTCTGCATCAGTGTGGTTGTTTCTCCACTATGAATAAATTAGCCAAACCCAACATGGGTTGAAGTTGGAAGTTTACATACACCTTAACCAACTACATTTAAACTCAGTTTTTCACAATTCCTGACATTTAATCCAAGTAAAAAATTTCCTGTTTTAGGTCCGTTAGGATCACCACTTTATTTTAAGAATGTGAAATGTCAGAATAATAGTGGAGTGATTTTATTTTTTTCATCACATTCCCAGTGGGTCAGAAGTTTATATACACTCAATTAGTATTTGGTAGCATTGCTTTTAAATTGTTTAACTTGGGTGAAATGTTTTGGGTAGCCTTCCACAAGCTTCCCACAATAAGTTGGGTGAATTTTGACCAATTTCTCCTGACACAGCTGGTGTAACTGAGTCAGGTTTGTAGGCCTCCTTGCTCACACACGCTTACAGTTCTGCCCACACATTTCCTATATGATTGAGGTCAGGGCTTTCCAATACCTTGACTTTGTTGTCCTGACGCCGTTTTGCCACAACTTTGGAAGTATGCTTGGGGTCATTGTCCATTTGGAAGACCCATTTGCGACCAAGCTTTAACTTTCTGACTGATGTCTTGAGATGTTGTTTCGATATATCCACATCATTTCCCTGCCTCATGATGCCAACTATTTTGTGAAGTGCACCAGTCCCTCCTGCAGCAAAGCACCCCCACAACATGATGGTGTTCTTCGGCTTGCAAGCTTCCCCCTTTTTCCTCCAAACATAACAATGGTCATTATGGCCAAACAGTTCTATTTTTGTTTCATCAGACCAGAGGACATTTCTCCAAAAAGTACCATCTTTGTCCCCATGTACAGTTGCAAATCATAGTCTGTTTTTTTATGACGGTTTTGGAGCAGTGGCTTCTTCCTTGCTGAGCGGCCTTTCAGGTTATGTCGTATAGGACTCGTTTTACTGTGGCTATAGAATACTTTTGTACCTGTTCCCTCCAGCATCTTCACAATGTCCTTTACTGTAGTTCTGGGATTGATTTGCACTCATCTCTAGGAGACAGAACGAGTCTCCTTCCTGAGCGGTATGGCAGCTGTGTGGTCCCATGGTGTTTATACTTGCGTATCATTGTTTGTACAGATGAGCGTGGTGCTTTCAGGTGTTTGGAAATTGCTCCGGAGGTTGAACCAGACTTGTTGAGGTTTACCTTTTTTTTCCTGAGGTCTTGGCTGATTTCTTTTGATTTTCCCATGATGTCAAACAAGAGGCACTGAGTTTGAAGGGAGGCCTTGAAATACATCCACAGGTACACCTCCAATTGACTCAAATGATGTTAATTAGCCTATCAGAAGCTTCTAAAGCCATGACATAATTTTCTGGAATTTTCCAAGCTGTTTAAAGCCACAGTCAACTAGTGTATGTAAACCTCTGACCCACTGGAATTGTGATACAGTGAAATAATCTGTCTGTAAACAATTGTTGGAAACATTACTTGTGTCATGCACAAAGTAGATGTCCTAACCGACTTGCCAAAACTATTGTTTGTTAACAAGAAATTTGTGGAGTGGTTGAAAAATTAGTTTTAATGACTCCAACCTAAGTGTATGTAAACTTCAACTGTATATTACACCGTTATAGATCCGTCTCCCCTTTACAGCCCTTTCTGGAGTACTGCCCGTAGATACTCCCCTGTCAAGAATTCAGTCGGACAAGTCTTTTAGCTAGACGGCTAATACTCCTGAAATGGAAGGTTGCAGCTCCCCCATCTTATAAATATTGGGTGGGAAATGTGTTGTGCTCTCTGAAATTATATATATTTTTTATTCAATACACGTGGGAACCCCACACTGTTTTGAGGCTTCCATTCTGGTCTTACTTTCTGTAGCTCAGTTGGTAGAGCATGGCGCGTGTAACGCCAGGGTAGTGGGTTCGATTCCCGGGACCACCCATACGTAGAATGTATGCACACATGACTGTAAGTCGCTTTGGATAAAAGCGTCTGCTAAATGGCATATATTATTATTATTATATTACTTTGAACAGTCCATCCTCGGTTGGAATTCTTATTAAAACCACAGTAAGTCTGTACTTGACTCCCCGGTGACTTAAGGGCTGGATGAGCATGTCTTTGTTTTTTTTTTGTTTTTTTTTGGGGGGGGGGGCATCTAGGTTAATGCTGTGTCTTTTGATTCTTATTGAATGTGACCTTGCGGATGCCTTGTTCATCTTGCCATGTCAGAGACTAATGTGAGCTTGTTTTGCCCTGTTTTTAAATTTTATTTACACTTTTGTATAAAAAATGAAAGACATGTATATACCTGCAAACATTTCTAATAACATGTGTTAACTTTAACAACAACAATAACAATATAATCTATTTTAGAATAAGGTTGTGACGTAACAAAATGTGGAACACGTCAAGGGGTCTGAATACTTTCCGAATTTACTGTAGAGGAGTCGTGCCATGAGGGTGTATAATAACGCGTGTGTTCTGTGGGTGTGTTGCAGTCACCCATGGCTGCGTAGTGTCTACAATCAAGCTGTTTCTACCGGACGGCGTGGAGGCTCGACGACGGTCAGAGTAAGTACTTCGTTACACTGGGAATACTAGTGAGGCAAACAACCAGGAAAAAAACAGATCATTCCCGGTGTCTGCCCATTCTGCCCAGATGTAAAATACATTATACACAGTCAAATATAATTCACCATGTACTGAGAATTCAGTGGGGTCTTTCTGTAACGTGTAATTAACGTTTATATCCAGAAAGTCATATTTCGTAACCTGACAGAGACATTTTTCAGGATTTACATGTTGTTGTGGTCGTCTGCTAAGTTCTTTCTTTGTTTCACAAAAAGACAAATGAACAGGAAATTAACCGAATTACACGGAACAAAACAGATTCATTAAAACATGTATATATTTACCCAGCAGAGTTACATGGGGGAAAACCTTCTAAATTAACATAACACTGAATTACATGGAGAAACATCTACATTAACATGACACTGAATTACATGGAGAAACATCTACATTAACATGACACTGAATTACATGGAGAAACATCTACATTAACATGACACTGAATTACATGGAGAAACATCTACATTAACATGACACAAACTGAATTACATGGAGAAACATCTACATTAACATGACACTGAATTACATGGAGAAACATCTACATTAACATGACACTGAATTACATGGAGAAACATCTACATTAACATGACACAAACTGAATTACATGGAGAAACATCTAAATTAACATGACACTGAATTACATGGAGAAACATCTACATTAACATGACACAAACTGAATTACATGGAGAAACATCTAAATTAACATGACACAAACTGAATTACATGGAGAAACATCTACATTAACATGACACTGAATTACATGGAGAAACATCTACATTAACATGACACTGAATTACATGGAGAAACATCTACATTAACATGACACAAACTGAATTACATGGAGAAACATCTACATTAACATGACACTGAATTACATGGAGAAACATCTACATTAACATGACACAAACTGAATTACATGGAGAAACATCTACATTAACATGACACTGAATTACATGGAGAAACATCTACATTAACATGACACAAACTGAATTACATGGAGAAACATCTACATTAACATGACACTGAATTACATGGAGAAACATCTACATTAACATGACACTGAATTACATGGGGGAATAAACTTCCAATTCAACCTGACAAGCTGGATTACATGTATAAAAAACAACTGCCAATTGTGATGACTGGCTCGATTGTGGAGCAACATTTGAAGTGGTATTTTTTACGTTGGATAAAAGAAGAGACTCAGAGCTAGAAAATGGTATCGTACACTGCAGTTGAGGAACAATGGGAAAGTAATTCTGCCTTGATAGTTGATAAACTTGTAAACCCACTTTTGAGAAAATGTCCTTTAAATATTTTGGTATACCTACTGGAGAGCTTTTTGTCTACACCCATTCAGCAACATTCACACCCTCTTAAGCTTTAGCCCCACCCATCTCTTTAAGGATTCACATGTGAGGCTAAACGACCAAAAATGTCAAGACGAAAGGCTGGTTTATACTACGGGTGTGTTCATTCTGGAGTGCCAGTGTGTGCTCAGAGTGCATTCTGGGTGTTCGTAAACTCGGAGCGGTTCGCTCTCGGAGCATTCAGAGAGCACACTGGACGCTCTGGCTGAGGAGTAGGGTTGATCCCAGCGTTCTGACCTCACACTAGACACTCTGGCTGAGGAGTAGGGTTGATCCCAGCGTTCTGACCTCACACTAGACACTCTGGCTGAGGAGTAGGGTTGATCCCAGCGTTCTGACCTCACACTAGACACTGGCTGAGGAGTAGGGTTGATCCCAGCGTTCTGACCTCACACTAGACGCTCTGGCTGAGGAGTAGGGTTGATCCCAGCGTTCTGACCTCACACTAGACACTCTGGCTGTGGAGTAGGGTTGATCCCAGCGTTCTGACCTCACACTAGACACTCTGGCTGAGGAGTAGGGTTGATCCCAGCGTTCTGACCTCACACTAGACACTCTGGCTGAGGAGTAGGGTTGATCCCAGCGTTCTGACCTCACACTAGACACTCTGGCTGAGGAGTAGGGTTGATCCCAGCGTTCTGACCTCACACTAGACACTCTGGCTGAGGAGTAGGGTTGATCCCAGCGTTCTGACCTCACACTAGACGCTCTGGCTGAGGAGTAGGGTTGATCCCAGCGTTCTGACCTCACACTAGACACTCTGGCTGAGGAGTAGGGTTGATCCCAGCGTTCTGACCTCACACTAGACGCTCTGGCTGAGGAGTAGGGTTGATCCCAGCGTTCTGACCTCACACTAGACCCTCTGGCTGAGGAGTAGGGTTGATCCCAGCGTTCTGACCTCACACTAGACACTCTGGCTGAGGAGTAGGGTTGATCCCAGCGTTCTGACCTCACACTAGACGCTCTGGCTGAGGAGTAGGGTTGATCCCAGCGTTCTGACCTCACACTAGACACTCTGGCTGAGGAGTAGGGTTGATCCCAGCGTTCTGACCTCACACTAGACACTCTGGCTGAGGAGTAGGGTTGATCCCAGCGTTCTGACCTCACACTAGACGCTCTGGCTGAGGAGTAGGGTTGATCCCAGCGTTCTGACCTCACACTAGACGCTCTGGCTGAGGAGTAGGGTTGATCCCAGCGTTCTGACCTCACACTAGACACTCTGGCTGAGGAGTAGGGTTGATCCCAGCGTTCTGACCTCACACTAGACACTCTGGCTGAGGAGTAGGGTTGATCCCAGCGTTCTGACCTCACACTGGACGCTCTGGCTGAGGAGTAGGGTTGATCCCAGCGTTCTGACCTCACACTAGACACTCTGGCTGAGGAGTAGGGTTGATCCCAGCGTTCTGACCTCACACTAGACACTCTGGCTGAGGAGTAGGGTTGATGCCAGCGTTCTGACCTCACACTAGACGCTCTGGCTGAGGAGTAGGGTTGATCCCAGCGTTCTGACCTCACACTAGACACTCTGGCTGAGGAGTAGGGTTGATCCCAGCGTTCTGACCTCACACTAGACACTCTGGCTGAGGAGTAGGGTCGTTCTGACCTCACACTAGACACTCTGGCTGAGGAGTAGGGTTGATCCCAGCGTTCTGACCTCACACTAGACACTCTGGCTGAGGAGTAGGGTCGTTCTGACCTCACACTAGACACTCTGGCTGAGGAGTAGGGTTGATCCCAGCGTTCTGACCTCACACTAGACACTCTGGCTGAGGAGTAGGGTTGATCCCAGTGTTCAGACCTCACACTAGACACTCTGGCTGAGGAGTAGGGATGATCCCAGCGTTCTGACCTCACACTAGACACTCTGGCTGAGGAGTAGGGTCGTTCTGACCTCACACTAGACACTCTGGCTGAGGAGTAGGGTTGATCCCAGCGTTCTGACCTCACACTAGACACTCTGGCTGAGGAGTAGGGTTGATCCCAGCGTTCTGACCTCACACTAGACACTCTGGCTGAGGAGTAGGGTTGATCCCAGCGTTCTGACCTCACACTAGACCCTCTGGCTGAGGAGTAGGGTTGATCCCAGCG